>NW_020954564.1:9306123-9327119 GCF_900497805.2 Vombatus ursinus | reverse complement strand
CCCCCCCCAAAAAAAAACTCTTCATAATTTTCTTTCATGCCTCAGCTTAAAGAAGTTGGAAGGGACTTCAGAGACGAACCCATATGGGAAAGGAATCCCTGCTATAATATGCCTAATAAATGGTCATCCAGTCCTCTTCTTGAAGAACTCCTGAGGTAGCCCATTCTACTTATAGATAGCTCTCCTTGTTGGGAGATTTTCCCAAGAAATAGGGAAAATAGGGAAATTCAGAAGAGGAATGGGTTAACTGTCCATTGATCTTCACCCATATGCTTTCCATTATACTTCTATGCTTGGATTCTGGATTTCCTCAGAGTTGTAAGTATAGCTTCTTAATGAACAATGCTACCTCACCCTGCCTTTTACCTTTTTTTATTTGAATAAGATATACCCATCCAGAGCCATGTTCTAGTCAAAGGTCTCATCCCTCTATCTTATTATCATCAACTGGAAAGTGGTCCTATCCTTTCTTTGATCTTGCTGCCAAAATCCTTTTAAAACCATTTTTCTTGTCTTTAATCACCTCCATCTTTAGCTCATTCTGGGCTTTAGTCTTTCTAATGTTCTTCTTGCTGGACTATATTATTACTTTTGCATATCACAAAAAGTCTCATTTTAAAAAACTTAATATTGTGTTCTTGAAATTTCACACTTTTTTCTTGGGCATCTCTATCTCTTAAAGGCCGGAGGGGACCTTCCTTAAGAGCTTCAGAACTTCAAAAGAACTCATATGGAGCTGACTTTTTCCTTCTAGTCCTGAAGGCCAGGTGATGGAACTATTAGAAGGCTTTAGGAACCTCAGATATTCCTATTGGCTAACTCCTATACAAATCTCTCTAATTGGCAAGGTCTCATTACGAACTTGTTTCTATTTCTATCATTCATCTCTTGAAAAATCTATTCATGTAATACATGAGTATTAAGTATATTAAGTATAAGCACATAGCTAACCCTAAAATAAAAAGATTTTGCAGAACAGGCATGAACAACTTAATATTTATATACAAAATGAATTGGACTTCATTGACCACTCAATTTTATCAAATAATTTATCAATCTAATTTTGAATTTTTTGTGATCAATGCCTCAAAAACGAAGCTCTGTGTTTATATGGACCAGGTTTGATTCTTAATGTTTCTCACTAATTACACTCTTTGGCTCATGCCCCTAGCCAGAATTTCCCTGGGAACATTAGAATGTGACATGTTGCCATTCCCCAGTGGGAAAGAAGGATATGCACAGATAGTTCTCAAAATAAGAACTACAAACTATAAACAATCATATGAAATATTGCTCCAAATCACAAATAGTAAGAGAAATGCAAATCAAAACAACTCTGGGGTTCCAACACCTACCCCGTAATTTGACAAAGATGACTAGTGATGGAAACAATCAATATGGAAGAATTTGAAGATTTGCTGGTGGGATTGTGAATTGATGCAATCATTCTTTTTTTTTTCTTTTTGGTGAGGCAATTGGGGTTAAGTGACTTGCCCAGGGTCACACAGCTAGTAAATGTCAAGTGTCTGAGGCCACATTTGAACTCAGGTCCTCCTGACTCCAAGGCAGGAGCTCTATCCACTGTGCCACCTAGCTACCCTATGATCCAACCATTCTTAAAAACAATTGGAATTATGTTTTTTTAAAGTGACTAAAATGTCCATATAACCCCATGGTATACATACCAAAATATTCATAGCAGCATTTTCTGTTCAAAGAAGTAGGAATAAAGTAGATTCTTGTTAATTTGGGAATGGCTAAACAAATTGAATCAAATGAATGTGCAAAAATGATGGCGAAGACTTCAGATAATCATGAGAAGATATATAAACTGATTCAGATTAAAGTAAGTAGAACAAGAAAGATAATATACACAACAATAATGTAAATGGAAAGGACAACAAAGCAAACTCTCTACCATGTAATTATAAAGTCCAAGTTTGGCCTTAGAGAAAAAATGAGAAATATATGTTAGATTTTTTGATAAAAGGAATGTGGTTCATGTCTAGGTCTCTACAATTAAAGGGGGAGGGAGGGAAGCCCTCAGCTCCTGTGCAAATGTTCAGGCTATCAAACCAACGGATTTAGAATAGGCTTTATCTAGCCTAACAGAAAATATAAAGACTTGCACCCAAGTCAGTTAAAGAGACAAGATTAATCTCCTATCTTCAAGGAGTCTCCAACTTCTCTGAGGATCTGTACAGTCTTCAAGACTTACTGTGCTACCTTGTGATTGAGCTCCCTTCCCCCACTACCAAGGAGAAAATATGTGGGGTTCTTAAAGATTCAAGGAACTCACCTTTACCAGTCAGTTCATCACTTGGATATATTTAGTAATTCCAACTTATGCCTTGAGACTGAAGTTCCCTTTCCCTCTGCCCAGCCTCCAAGAGGGAAGCAGCAGGGGTGACTAGGGAGTCAAGTAGCACATTCCCCCATGGATGTTTATAGTACTGTCCTGGGACAGAAACCTTTGTCCTGGGAGAAAGTGTGAAGAATGGTATGTGTATATATAATAGATGTTTATGTGTGTATATATAATATACATGTGCATTTGTGTCTATACATAGACACATAAATAAATATATGTTTAATCAGAAGCATCCCCACGATCAACTTAACCAATTCCCTAATCAACTTGAGAATGACCCTTTGTATGAAGCACCTGAGGGACTCATCTTCATGGAAGATATATCCAGTGATGTCTTCCTGAGAAGACGCAGAAAACTCCTTTGATTGGTACCCCAGTGACTACAGCTGCTTCCAAACTGATTGATAACTGAAAGTTGGAGAATAGATTTTTTTAAATAATAATTTTTATTTTTTTTTATTTTGAGCAAAGTATTAATTTATAGTTTCTTGATATCTTTGGAAGTTTTTTATTTTCCCTTTTTTGTTGTTGTTCGGCTATTTTTCAGTCATGTCCGACTCTTTGTGACCCCATTTGGGGTTTTCTTGGCAAAGATCTTGAATGGTTTGCCATTTCCTTCTTCAGCTCATTTTACAGATGAGGAAACTGAGGCAAGCACAGTTAATTGATTTGCCCAGGGTCACACAGCTAGTGTGACAGCTAGCTAAATCTGAGGCCAGATTTGAACTCTGAAAGGTAAAGGGGGGCAAAGAAGCCAGCCCTCCCTAGTTTAAGTCAATCGGTCTGGTTGGTATACACACACATACATATGCATGTATGTATTATATTTTTTGAAGAAAGAGTGAATGTACCTTGAATTCTTCCTCTCTGCCTTTTCCTCTAGTACTGTCTTGCAGAGCAGAAGAGTGATTAGGAGAAGATTCCCACCCCCTTCTCTCTGGGTCCAGCAGAAGCACTTGGTAAACTGCATATGCTTGCCTATGGCCTGACAGAGAGTGTTTGAATCCTTGAAACTCAACTTCCTGAATACAGGAATGAACATTTTAAATCTTTAGGCAACACAATCCCAGAATTCAACTTTCTAGCCAAGGAGTGGAGATTTCCTAAGCGGCACAAGCTTTAAGAATTACTTGCCAGGTGACCCAGTATTCTAGAATACCTGTGCTCAAGAGTTTGGCAATTGGGTCATTTGAAGAGAGATTTCCTGATGTAACATGTTCTTTGGAGAAAGAATAAAACAGTGTCCACATAGTTCCTGCATAGTTTCCTAATTGAGGAACAAAGCTACTCAGAGC
Source organism: Vombatus ursinus (assembly GCF_900497805.2). NCBI lineage: Eukaryota > Metazoa > Chordata > Mammalia > Diprotodontia > Vombatidae > Vombatus > Vombatus ursinus. The sequence goes on along the minus strand of NW_020954564.1, from coordinate 9,323,453 downwards.
AAATCTCACTAAAAGAGGACCACTTGTTCAATAACCCCGAAAGTATGTTTACCTTCTAAAGGCAGCCTGAGCAACAGGCTAGCACTATGAATCAAAAGGACTGTGTGTGATCATGGGAGAGATTTCACCAGAATGTCAGGTTATTGTTCTCATAGTCAGTCAGCTATATTTATTAAATGCCTACTGTGCGCCAGGCACTGTGCTAAGCAAAAGAGACAATCACTGCTCTCGAGGAGCTCACATTCTAATGTAAGCTGGCCCAAGTTCATTTCCCTTAGGTGTTGGGCAACTATATATTTCTGCATCTCTATATGAGCTCATATAACAACTTTTTATTTTTTCCTTTTTCTGTGAAATTAAATAAAACCTGTCCCATTCCAAAGATGCATATAACCAATTTGCAAGCATCTTCCTGCCATATCTCCATATCCTCTGGTCCCCACTTTGGGTCCCTTGTAGTGAGAGATCACTACATCTAGGAGGCTTCAGCAACAAACGTTTGCCATTTTCTTGCCATCCTACTACTCAATATGTCCCCTTTTCCTCCTCTTCTCCCATCTTACTTTCCACTTGCTATTCTGGGAACAGTAATCAAATAATTTTATTTCTTCTGGGAAAATCATGTAATTCAATTATTCTATGTTCCATTCACCATCCCTATGACTTCATCCTTCCCTAGTCACCACTCCCCTGTGTCTGTTGTCCCCTCATGTCATGTGGTAAGCTCCTTGAAGTCAGGAAACAGTTCACTCATATTTTGTATTTGCATCCCCAGAGATTAGCACAGTGCCTGGCACATAATGAGTATTCCTATTTATTCATGTTGTTAACTTACTTTGTCTCAAACTCTTTGCACTTTGTGGTCATGATCCTTAGCAGAAACCTTTATCACACCTCCATATTCTAGAGTGGAGTGGAACGGGACCTTCTTTCTCCAGCTGTTTTAATAAAAAGAGCAGAAAAGTGCACCTTCTCAGCCTTAAGAGGAAAAACTTTCCCCCACCCAGAAAACATGCATATGCAGCAAACTCTTCTCCCCAAAAGGCAGTTGCTCACAAACCAGCCCCAAACTCCAAGGGGTCAGTCACCAGCATAGCTCCATAGTGTTCAGAAAGAGGGAGTTGATAACTCCACTGCATTCTTCCCTGTTCAGGCCACAGCCAGGGTATTGCATTCAGTTTGGGAGGGGTAGGAGGGGCACATTAGAAAACCTGGATGGTGAATAGATTAGAATCCAGATAAATAGACAGATAGAATTTATTAAGCATTCACTATATGCCAGGCAATGTGGTAAGTGTTGGTAATATAAGTACAAACCTCAAGGTTTGCCCTCAAGGAGCTTACATTCTAACGGGGGAAGACAATGCATCAAAGGGAACTGAAAAAGAAAAGGGTGAAAGGTACCCATTTGGGTACAAGGTAGAAAAGTAGACCAGAGAATCAGTGACTGAACCAGACTAGAAATGAGCATGGCTGTCATGGATACTACTTCAAATGGAGATTCTGAGAACGAACTCACTAATTGGAGGAAGTGACTATAGGGATGGAGGGATTGCCAATGCGAGATGGTCCATGGGGCAAAGGGAATCCAGGGAGTTATGGGCTGAGTTAGGTTGAAAGTAAATGAAGAAACTAGAGATGTTTAAAAGCCAGGAGAAGACTTTGGAAACCATGGCACACATCTCCAAGTAGTTGAAGAGCTATCATGTGCTAAAGGGATTTGATTTATCCTGATTGACCTCAGATGACCAAACAATGGGTAAAAGGTGGAGAGTAAGATTTTGAATTTAGGTTCGATGTAAAGAAAACTTCCTCACCTTTAGAGCTAACTGAAAGTAGAAAAGATTCACTCAGAAACTAGTGGGTTCTACTAGGTCTATACTCCAAAGAGATCAAAGAAAGAGGAAAAGCAGCTATATGTACAAAAATTTATAGTAGCTATTTTTGTGGTAGCAAAGAACTGGAAAGTGATGGAATACTCATCCCTTGGGGAAGTGACCGAGAAAGATAGTATATGAATGTGAGGAATTCTATAGTACTTTAAGAAATGATGAAGGAGATTTCAGAAAAACTTGGAAAGACTAGTCTGAACTGATACAAAGTAAAATAAGTGAAACTGGGAGAACAATTATACAACAGTAACAATAATGTAAAGAATTTTGACAGACTTGGGAATTTTGATCAACACAATGACGAACTACAATTCCAGAGTGCTTTTGATAAAATATGCTGCCCACCTCCTGATAGACAAGTAATGAACTCAGAGTGTAGATATATACACACATGTATACACACACATGCAAAGAGAAAGAGCTATTCTTTCTATCTCAATTGGGAAGGTGGAGGTGGGAGGGAGAGAAGGCAGATCTCCATGAAAATGAAATAAAATTTTATTTAAAAAAAACAAAAACCTAGTGAGTTTCCCTTTGCTGGAGGCCTTCAAATTGTGGTACTGTAAAAGGAAGTCCTTTGTAGGGACAGTTTGAATTAAATGACATCTGATGCCTTTTCAAATGCTGACATTCTGTGTTCCTTTGTACTATTTCTCCTATCTTTTCTGTTACTTCATAGATGCTATTGTGGGTCAAGATACAGATGGAACAGGAGAAGTGTGAGTCAACTTTCCACACTCCCACAACACCAGTCTAGATTGTTATAAGCAAGGAAGTTATCGTGCAGACCCAGGGCAGTCTGGGTTAACATTGACCTCAGAAGTGGATAGATCTGGGATCCAGCCCTGGGCTCTTTGGGCAAGAAAAGTTTAAAGTAGTTTTTAGGACTTTGGCAGAGAACTTCTGAGACCCCAGGAACCCTTCACGCTGACACTTTTAGCCTCCCTGCTGATGGGTCTTACCTGCTTTTGTCTTTAATTCCATCTTGGAAACTGCTTTTATCCAGAAGTTTATGACTATATTTTTATTAAATGGAATTGTTTGAACTCTTGGACTCAGCATGATCCATTGTTCCAGATGAATAGCAACCTAGACAGATGCAGTGCAATCAATCTGTGAAATAGCTTTCCCCTCCACCTCATAGCAATTTCCTCAACCTTGTTTTGTGGCAGATATTGCTTAAACGTCTATAACACTTTGAAATCTCATTCAGACACCAAATTCTAATTAAGATTGAAAATAATTACAGAAAGAAAATAATATCAAACAAAAGGGAGTAAAGAAAACAATGTAATAAAAAACTGGCAAAGTTTGGGAAATTTTTCTTATAAAGATGTAGATGTAAGCCAGGTGATAAGCTAGTTATTATAATTTTTTTTTTTTTGCTTATTAGTGAGGCAATCGGGGTTAAGTGACTTGCCCAGGGTCACACAGCTGGTAATTATCATGTGTCTGAGACTAGATTTGAACTCATGTCCTCCTGACTTCAAGGCCAGAGCTCCATCCACTGTACCACCTAGCTGCCCCCTAAGCTAGTTATTTTCAAGCTTGGTTCGAGTAAGCAACAGAGGATCAGTGATACAGAGCTCAATGAGACCCAGAGGCTAAGTAGTCCAATCCCCTCATTTAACAGAGGGTAAAATTGAGACCCAAGGAGGTTAAGTAACTTGCTCAAGACTATGTAAGAAGGAAGTTACCAGAAATTATATTTGAGCCTGTTTTTTCTTACCATAAGTCCTCTCTATGCACTGTTCCTGACCCTCCAGACTTCAAAAATATGCTGCCATGCTGGATACCTCCATCTCTATCCCATCCCCATCCTCCTCTTTCTCCTTTCCCCTTTACTTTTATGTGTTCTCTTCCTCCATTAGAATATAAGCTCCTTGAGGGCAGGCACTGTCTTTGTGCTTGTATTTGTTTCCCTAGCACTTAGCACAGTACCATGCACACAGCAAGTGCTTAATAAATGGTTGTTTCCTACCTTCTTTCTGGAGAGTCATTGTTTTTTTTTTTCCCCCACTGTAACGCACTGTCTCCTTGATGTGATATACACACAAACATATACATGTATACATTTGCATATAAATATTTAGTGTGTCTAATGTACAGATTTATGAAGAAAAAGAAAATTATTCTGTTATTCCAATTCTGTAGTCAAGAAGAGTCAACATTTATTAGTGCTGACTATGTGCTGGGAAGCCCTGGGGATACAAAGGAACCTGCCGGAAAGAAGCTCACAATTTAATTGAGGAGAAAACATGCAAACAATTATGTACAAACAAGATAAATACTGGGTAAATTGAAGGCAATCTTGGAAGGAAGGTACTAGCATTTAGGGAGACTGAGAAAGACTTCTTGCAGAAGATGAGATTTTAGCTGGGTCTTGAAAGAAGTCAGGAGTCAGAGATGAAGAAAGGCAATGTGAGGGACTGTCTGATGTTGGCAGCTGCCAGGCTGGGTACTGTGGCAAGGGTAGGGTAAGATCTGGGTATTTTGGAAGTCGAGGCAGGGACTGTGGTAGGCAGAGTCGTGTGTACTGGGATGGGCTGGATACGGAGAAGCCATGAGGCAATTGGGCAGTGCTATGAGATAAGCTGGGTGCAAGGAAGTAGCCGAGCCTGAGCTCCTGAGGCAGGAGCCTGAGGGGCGGTGCCATGTGGGAGTGGGATGGCAGAGGACTGAGTTCCCTCTGCTTAGTCCCCTCCCTATATGCAACGTCATCCCCAGATGCCTCTTGTGACCTTCCTGACCTCCGGGTCCCTTTGTGCAGCACTGACCCAGTCCCCTCCTGAGTCTGACTTCCTAGGTCACGTACTCTTGTCTATGCGTCAATCCCAGATGCCTCCTTCCTGTATCCGGTCCTAGCCTCCTACGTCACTCCCTCCCCCTTGGTGTGCTAAACTCAGACAGCCCCTTCCGGTATCTGACCCTACAATCATTGGCTAGTAGCGGGCTGGGGAGGAGGGGCTAAGTAGGTACTTAGGAACAAGCGTGGTCAGATCACACACGTGCGCTCTCCCCTGGCTCCTGCCCTGTTGCTCTGGCCTTGCTGCTTGGGCTTGCTATGATGGTTTGCTGTGTTGGCCTCTGAATAAAGCTCTGGTGTTGGTGCCTCCCGATGGCTCGTCTCTGTGTGGTGATCCGGCTCAGAACCGAAGACCCAGGCGTGGGTAAGACTCTGGCAGTGCACTTCTTTTAAGAGAAGTGGGTACTGGCGCACGACTGGCAGAGGGCTGGCGTGCGGCCCGTATAAGGCAACATTCTAGATAGGCGGAGACAGCCAGTAAAAAATGCATGAAGTCAGGAGATGGAGGCTTTTGTACAAGGAACAGTGTGGAGAAGAGTGTTACTGGATCATAGAGCATATAGAAAGGAGTAAGGTATAAAAAGACTGGAAAGCTAGGAAGGAACCAGGTTATAAAGGCCTTCAAAAGTCAAACAGAGGTAATAGGAAGCCATTGGAATTGGTGAATGTAGTCAAGACCAAATGGTAGCTTGGGGAGGATGGTGGTTTCAGATTATATATACACACAAACACACACACACACACACACATATACACATATACATATACGTATATACATATATATGTGTGTGTACGTATATATGTATATATATCCAACCAAATATGATCATTTATTTTCCTGTTAATGGGGTGGGGAGTAGGGGAAGGTCAAGAAGGAAATTCTTGGTGGAGGAAACATGATAGCCAATTAGGTCCAAAAGAATCATATAGAGAGGAATTCAGGGATTGAAGGACCCTGTGGAAAGAAAAAATAACAAATTTAAGAAATTTCTTTTCTAATTTGGTCTTTGAGACATATGTCTCCTTTTAGCTATTATTTGAATATTTTAGATCAGAAACCACTTATGGATTATGGACTTTTTCTTTCTTTCGCTTCTTAGATGAGTGGAAGTCAATAGTATATTTCAAGGAATGATGAATACGAAGGATTCAGTGAAGCATAAGAAAGCTTGTGAATGGATGCAAAATGAAGTGAGTAAAACCAGGAAAACAATATATAGCCATGGAAATGGAAAGAAGAAAAGGAACAAGCGTAATGGTCAAGATTTGTCTCAAAGAAGAGAGAAGAAATTGTGCCATCCTCCCTTCTTTGCAAAAGTGAGCTGATGGGGGTAGTGCATTGCAGATACTGTTAAACTCAGTTAATGTGTTGTTTAGTTTTGTTGAACTTTTTTATTCTTTCTGAGAAGAGATGAGTCTCTGCAAGGGAAAAGGGAGATATATTTGGAAATGAAGAAGCTATAAAAACTCATCTCCTTGACTTCTTTCTTATTTGTTTTATGGATCGATTTATCTAGTTCTGAGAGGGGAAAGTTGAGGTTCCTCCACTAGTATAATTTTACTGTCTATTTCATCCTGTAATTTATTTAACTTTTCCTTTAAGAATTTGGATGCTATGCTCTTTGGTGCCTATGTTTTTAATATTGACATTATTGACAATGGTCTTTGGTTCCTTTAAAAAAAAAAGCTGTAGTTTTTCTGCTTATCCCTTTAAGTTAGGTCCATTTTTATTTTTGCTTTGTCTGAGATCATAATTGCTGCCACTGCCTTTTTTTCAGCTGAAGCATAATATATTCTGCTACATCCCCTTATTTTAACTCTCTTTGTGTGTCTCTCTATTTCAAGTGTGTTTCTTGTAAACAACATATTTTTGGTCTAATTCATTTTGCTATTCACTTCTGTTTTATGGGTGAGTTCATCTCATTTACATTCACAGTTATGATTACTAACTGTGCATTTCCCTCCTTCCTATTTTCTTCTGTTTTTTTTTCTTCTCTTTCTCTGTTTATACTATTCCTCCTCTGAAGTCTGTTTTGCTTCTGACCACTACCTTCTTTTATCTGCCTTCTCTTTTATCACTTCTTCCCTTTCTCTTATCCCCTTCCCCTCCTACTTTTCTGTTTGGTAAGGTAGATTTTTATTACCAATTAAGTATGTATATATTTTTTCTTTCTTCAAACCAATTTAGATATGAGAGAGGTTCAAGTCTTGCTTGCCTCCCCATTTTCCCCTCCTTTGTAAAAGCTCTTCTTTGTGTTCCTCTTTTATGTGAGATAATTTTTTCCATTCTTCCTCTCCCTTCCCCCTTTTCCCAAGGTATCCATCATTCTCACCTATCCATTTTTTCTTTTTTTTTTTTTTGCTAGGCAATGGGGTTAAGTGACTTGCCCAGGGTCACACAGCTAGTAAGTGTCAAGTGTCTGAGGCCAGATTTGAACTCAGGTGCTCCTGACTCCAGTGCCAGTGCTCTATCCACTGTGCCACCTAGCTGCCCCCCAATTATGCTTTTTAAGGAATTATTTTCTTCGGTGATCTTTTGTACCTTTTTTCCCATTTGGCCAATTTTGTTTTTTAAAGTGTTATTTTCTTCAGTATTTTTTGTGCCTTTTTTTTTAACCAAGCTGTTAATTGTCTTTTCATAATTGTCTTCCTTTGCTTTCATTTCTTTACCTATTTTTCTTTACCACTCTTATTTGATTTTGAAAATAATTTTTAGCTCTTCCGGGAATTCTTGTTGGGCTTGTGTCCAATTCATATTTTTTTTCCTCTAAGCTTTACTTGCAACAGTTTTGACTTCATTGTCTTCTCCTAAGTTAGTATCTTGATCTTCCCTGGCACTGTAGTAGCTTCTTATGGTCAGGTTCTTTTTTTATGATTTGCCCATTTTTTCACCCTATTTCTTGACTTGGAACTTTCTGTTAATGTTGCACTCTGTAATTGGCATAGAGGTAGGGGAAGGGCACTGTCTCAAGTTTTAGGCTTTTTCACACTGCTGTTTTCAGGGCTGGTTCTGGGGATTTGGAAGTTTTTGGTGCTTCCAAGGTAGTATGATCTGGGGAGAGGTGTGGTCACTGATCTCTTGGTCTGCACTCTGATCTTTACCCAAGAAGGGTCCCTGATCCCTTGAGACCAAAAACTATACAGTTCCTCAAAGTCACTGATCCCTTGGGTCCAGAAGTGATATTGTTTTCACTCTCTCTTGACCAAAAATGCTCCTCTCTGCCCTTAAACTATGACCAAGAAATGGGTATAGGCAGTGAAGTTGCCAAACAGTTGCCCCTCAGGACTCCCACTCAAATAAATCTTATTGGCATTTTGGTTAGCATTTTGCTGGCTCATATGAGTAGCATAAGGATAGACCAAACAAGGGATCCCCAACAAGCCCTAAGACTAAGTAGGAAATGCTAAGAGAGCAAGAGACATCCTGCTTGGGAGCTGGAAAAATAGGGGCCAGATTCTCCTTAGCTAGAGGTGTAAAACTTAGTCAAGCAGAGCAAATGAAAAGGGTTTCTCACAGCACTTGAAGAATTTCAAGCATGGGACTTGTGGGACACAGGGTAAAAAAGCAGGAGTAAATATAGTTAGGGCCATTCTGGCTATGGAATACCAGACTAGCTGTTGCACTATCTGCCCTGAGATAATCTCTCCATGATTACTCTTCTCAAGAACCAGAACTTATTTCCTAGGAGAAAGGAGCAAATGATGCAGAGCATTTACTGAAGGAGAGTTGAACATTGGGGAGGGTTGGGAAGTGACATGAGAGCATGAACTTGACTGAGAGCAGAGAACAATGATGAGGAAGTTGGGCCTTGCTGGTGTGCTACTAGCTGTTAGGCAGGTATGGTTCATTTAAGAAAGTACAGATCAGAATCCAAGAAGACTTGTGCTAAGATGAGAGCTTGGATAGGAAGCACAAACTGGGAAAAAGAAGAGGAGAGAGGGAAAAGTGCACAGAGAAAAAGAAAAAGTATTACACAGGAAGATGGAGAAACATTAGACTCAGTATCCAGAGAATTCTGGGAACCGCCTGAGAAGTGTGTGGGGAGTCAGACTGTGAGATGGAAATAAGAAAAGTGGTTCTATCAGAGCTGAGGGAGCCAGAGAAGTGGCATTACCAAAATACCCCAGAACCCAGGACCCTAGAGCTAAAACAAAAACCTTCAGGAGATTCTAGTTTGCCCCCAAGTAATTAGCAGGTCTCCATTGGGCTACTGAGAGTATGTTAAGATGAACAGTTTTCCATTTTCTTTGAGAGGTGTCTATCCCAAGTTCCCATCCATGTAGGCTAGGAGATGGTACCTATATATGTATAAGACAGAGAATAGCTAAATACAGGCAGCTAGATGGCATAGTGGATAGAGTGTTGGACTGGGAGTTGGGACTCCTAGTTGGAATGAATTGAAATTTTGCCTCAGACACCACCTATGTGACCCTGGGCAAGATACCTAATCTCTCTCAACCTCCATTTCTTCATCTGTAGAATGGGGATAATAATAGCACTTACCTCACAAGTAGATGTTGTGAAAATCAAATGAGATAATATTTGCAAACCTTGAAGAGCTAAATAAATGCCAGCTATCATCATCATCATCTTCTTCATTAGTCCCTTTCTTGCTATCTATATTTCTTTCCTTTCATAATTAAATCCTTTGGCTGTTGGATTTGGGTCTTTTGTCTGGTAATGGAAAATTTTACTGGATCAGACCTGGAGCCATGAGTTGCACAGTTGATTACCCAAAACAACCACACTAGATCTGCTGTAGCCAAGATTTACCAAGTTGTTTGGGACTTGGACTAACATAAATAAGAAAGTGAAGGGCAGCTAGATCAGATTATCAGATACGATAAAGAGGCTGAGGAGTCATAATTTGACACAATTTTAAAGTATTTACTTTCACGATTTGATGTGGGGGCAGGGGGGAGGTTAGGGAGAATATTGTAAGAGCTGTCTCAGTGCTCTGTACACCAAGGAATTACATCATAAATGTTTCAGGAGGTGCCTGAGTGAAACAGGGTAGGGTCAGTTCCCAGCATTTCCTAACCATTCTTTGACAAGAGTGAAATAACAGGCCATCTATTTTTTGTCAAAATCAGAGCTGTAATGTGAACTATTTTCCCCAAGCTATCATAAGCTAAAGTTGTGGGGCAGCTTGGTGGCACAATGGATAGAACATTGGCCATGCAGTCAGAAGGACCTGAGTTCAAATTTGACCTCAGACACTTACTAGCTGTGTGACTCTGGGCAAGTCACTTAACCTGATTGCCTCCCCTCCCCCCCAAAAAACCCCCTAAAATTGTAATAGTATTTCAGAAATAAAACAACTTATATATAGGTGTACCCTGTAATAAGAGGTAGCATATGGTAATGGACAGAGAACTGGCCTTGGAGTTTGGAAGACCTGTGTTCAAGACCTGCCCCTGGCACATACTGGCTCTGTGATTTTGGGCAAGTCACTTAACTTCTAAGTGTCCCAGGCAACTAAGATTATAAGTTGCAGAGCAGGAACCAATTTGCTTTGGTAGAGAGAATTTCCTTACTGGGAGTTTCTTAAACCAATGAAACTACAGGACAAGTAAAAAAATATGACTTAATACTTATTTTATTTAAAGTTGTATAGGGCAGTTTTTCTAGATGCTAGCATCTCCCCCAAAGCTTGACAGAGGTATTCGGCAAAAATCCTGGGGAATATAATTGCTTATTAAATTGGTTGATTGATTGTCATTTAATAATAATTGCTTTTCAACACAAGGCATCTCCTGAAGCAAACATATATATTCATAGAACTTCAAAATCAATTTTTTGTAAAAAATAAAAAATTCATTAAGACTCAATCTGAGGGGCAGCTAGGTGACACAGTGGGTAAAGTGCTGGCCCCGGAGTCAGGAGGACCTGAGTTCAGATCCAGCCTCAGACATTTACTAGCTGCGTGACCCTGAGCAAGTCACTTAACTTCTGTTTGTCTCCCCACCCCCTCCAAAAACAGATTCAATTTTAGAGAATAGGATGTTCTAAGAGGTAAAAATAGCAAAGACTATTGTTGTTGGTATCCTTAGCCCCATAGCCTCCTTTGTGTGGCTTGTATATTCTTAAGGCAGGTGTTCCCCACAGCCTCCTTTCCCCTTTCTCTTCACACTTACAAATATTATCTGGGTTTTGTAAACTGCCTCCAGTTCTATGGTAGAGTGGAAAACATGTTGGATTTGAAGTCAGAAGACCAGGATTCACATCCTAACTTCCCCCATTTACTACCTGTATGATGTTTGGTGAGTTATTTAATCTGTCTGGGCCTCTATTTCCTCCTCTGTAAAATAAGAGAGTTGTACTAGATGAGCTCTAAGATCCCTTCTAATTTCAAATCTATGATTGTTTCAGTTTAGATATTTTTAATAACCCTAATCTTGTTTTCAAAATCCATACAATATGTCATCACCAGCAAATTTTGGCATGGGATGATTCTAACAGTAACTTTTAAAGTTTTATTTTGTCTTTAATACTTTTCTTTCGCCACTGAGTACACTGTAGCGTACCTCACAGCTTTCCAGTTACCAAAACTGCTAAATAGTTTCTTCCACTGAAATATGAGGGATATAGTTTCTCTAGATAAATCTATCTGGCTAAATGCCATTCAACCAAGAAATTGTATGGAAAAATAAATTACCATCAGAAGTGGCTTCTGAGGTTAAAAACAGACATAATTACAGGAGAGATAGAATTCTGAAAGTAGTGTTAAAATAATTTCCTGGAAATTGGTTAGATGTTAGTATTTCTTATTTCTGGTGATCTCTCCTGTAGCCTTAGCTACACTCCCTACAATTCCTATTTCCCAAGAGTCTCTACTCTCTCTCTTCCTGGTCGTTGTTCACCCCAGGACAATTTCCTAAATGTTTCCTGAGATTTCTAAAACAGAGCCAACTTCCAGCACTTCCAGCCCAGCTACCTAACTAAAATTGAAACCACCAATCACCATCCTACTTTTTCTCCCCATGTAGTCCTTTCCCTGTTCTGTTAACTTTCAAAGGTTGATTTTAATTCTCTTTCTGAACGTGTTTACCCTCCTCTACATTAGAGCACTTTAGATATTATTAGATATATTATGGCACTTTAGAGGGCAGCACTTTAGATATTATTAGATATATTATATGTATGATAGCTGCCCAATTATATGTATATATATATATGATAACTACTTTAGATATTATTAGATATATTATATGTATGATAGCTACCCAATTATATATATATATATGGTAGCTACCCAATTCACCCAAAGTCTTCTTCTTTAGTAGCTAAACATCTATTTATATATATTTATAATATATTTATATATATTTACTATAAATATAATATATTTATATATATTAAATATATATATATTGATTTGACCAGCTCACCTTCTTTTCTAGTCATAGGATCATGGGATTTGGAGATGAAAGAGATCCTAGGAAATACTGATATATATATATATGTTTGTATGTTTATATATATATATATATGTATGTACATATATATAGCCCAGAACCTAACACAATATTCCACATGATGCAGCATACTGTAACAAAGAACTCTGAAATTTGGAGTCACGGGGCCTGAGTTCCAATCCTGATTTGACCACTTACCTGTGTAACTTTAGGCAAGTGACTTAGTCTTTTTGAACCTTGGTTTCTTCATCTATCAAATGGGGATGGTTGGACTAGATGGTTTCTCAGGGGCCTTCTAGCTCTGGATCTTTAATCCTATTTGGTCTGACCCGAACAAAGTGTAGTGAGACTGTTTACTTTTTCTAAACAATATGATTTTTTAAAAAACAGTCTAAGTGGAGTGCTCTTTTGGAGTCTCATTGTGAGGTCTAGATAACCCTGAATGCATGAAGGCCTTGGATCTGATAGGCCCTTCCTGGGGCCTGTTGTCTACAGCCCAGCCTAGCTTAGGAGACGCTCATCACCAGAAAGTTATTCACAGTGACTCTGTACAGTGTCTCCCTAATGTAGCATGAAGGGGTTCCAATCCACACTGGAAGAGGAAGCACCCACATGAGTGAAGTCAGTGGACTTTTGAATATCAAAATATCAAAGATTCTGTTAGTTTAGTTTTTTTTTAACAGCGATACCACAATGTTGGGGTTTGGAAATCAAAATTAATCTTGGGGAAAATAACAACTTTCTTAGGCTCAGTTTCCTCACCTGTAAAATATAAATGTCTTAAATACACCACAGAGTTGTTGTGAGAGTCAAATGAGATAGTGCAGAAAAGCATTGTAAACTGTAAAGCTTTGACAAATGTAAGGTATTCAGATCATAAGATCACAGATCTGGACCTGGGACATTAAAGTTTATAGGTCAGAGAATTAAAACTGGAAGGTACCTTGGAAGACACTGAGTTCATCCCTTTCATTTTATGAATGAGGAAAATGAGGCACAGCTAGGTTAAATGATTTGTCCTAAGTCACACAGCTAACAAGTGTCATGATGTGAACTCAGGTCTTTCTGACTCAAAGTCCTATTCCCTAACCTATGCCAAGGAGCCTCTTTTACCATACATTGGGAATTTACCTAGGAGGCAGTAGGTGGCTCAATGGATAGAATTCTGGGCCTAAAGTCAGGAAGACCTGAGTTCAAATCCAGCTTCAGACACTTACTAGCTGTGACCCTGGCAAAGTCACTTAACCTGTTTGCCGTAATTTACTGAAGAAGAAAATGGCAACCCCTTCCAGTATCTTTGCCAAGAAAATCCCAGATGGGATCACTAAGAGTCAGACACAACTGAACAACAAGGAGTTTACCTGAGGGCTCTGAACTACTGTGACTATACTCCTAATTTTTCCCCTTATATAAACTCCATAAAACATCAGAGGGGGGACCACATGGATCTGAGTGCCATTAGGCTAAAAAATAAATCAGCTCATTATTGTACTAAGATGTGGCTGATACACTGGAGTGGGCTTCATTGCTTTGTTTTGACTTGACCAGCTTACCTTCTTTTCTAGTTATAACATCATGGGATTTGGAGATGAAAGAGCTCTTAGGAAACACTGATCGTCTACTCTCCTCATATTACAGATGAAGGAACTAAGCCTCAAAGAAGTCACAGGACTTATCCAAAGTCAGATAGGCAGAATATAGTAAAAGCAGGCTACAAATGCAAGTTCTCTGATTCCAAATTCAGTGTGTATTTCACTATTGTATGTTGCTTTTTAAATTTTTTAAAAAATTTTTTAATTAATTTTGAACTTAAACACAAAAAAAGCATTTCTGTATACACAGCACAGCACAAAAAAGAGGATTCAATATGAAACCATGAATCACCATTTCACAGTTCATTTTTTTAAAAAACCTACATAATAAATACATGATTTTTAAGACTGCCCTGCTTTTCTGTGCTTCTGAGTTTTCTTTTGTTCTCTGATGTGTACTTTTTCTTTTTTCCTTCTTCCATCCCCACCCTGCACTAGAGAAGGCCACCATTTGACACAGATATGTGTGTATGTGTATGTGTGTATGTGTGTATATATGTCAAACTGTACTATACATACTTCTATTTCTTAGTCTTTGTCTGCAGGTGGAAAGCATGTTCCTTCATAGGTCCTTTGTAGTTGATCTGAGTATTTGTAATACTCAGAATAACTTGGTTGTTCATAGTTACTCTTTGACTAACATTGCTTTTACTGTATACATTGTTGTCTTGGTTCTGCTCATTTCACTCTTCATTATTTCATGCAAGTCTTTCCATGTTCTATGCTGCTTCTTAATAATGTTTCCTTTACCACTTCTTATGCATGTCATCACAGATGGCATATTACTGTCTGCTTATATCCACCACAAAGCTTTTCATTGCCTATAGATCATCTAATTCGAGACTGTAGAGGATCACATACTGGTCTTTAAAAAGATGAAATTTTTCAGCAGGGTGTAATGTGGGATTATGAAAGTGCTGCGCAGTTTCCTAGATGTGGTTTAGACCCATCTCTTTCACCTCATTTCTAAAACTGAGAAGGTTGAACTATTTATCCTCAAAGACCTCTCCCAGCTCTAAACTTAAGAACCTAAGACCTATTCAACTCTGGGCCCAGATTATTGTCCAGTTCCAGTATCTGTCCAATATATATGTCTACAACATGTATCTATACATACATTTATATAAATACCATGTCTATTTATATATATGTCATATCTATTATGCATAACACAGAGTAGTATTAGTATATAGTTTATACACTATATATAGATATATTAGTATATATAAAATAGATATGTATGTGCATGCATATGTATATATACATACATACATGCATGCACATACATATGAATGTATATACATATATATTGTATACACGTAAAATGTACACCAACTCAGGGCTTATAATCCTGTAATGAGCATTTTTATTCCTACAATTGTAAGGTTAAAAAACAACAACAGCAAGAAAAGACAAATTTAAATTAAAGTCACAAAAAAGCCTATACAGGCCTAAAATATGCTTTGTTGAAAATTCTTAGACTTTAATAAAAAATATATTCTTTTATTTTTGGTTACAAGGGTAACCCTCTACTTGAGAGCAAAGGGAAGATATATTCAGAAATGAAAGTAATTTAAAAGTAAAAGACATAAGTAAATTTTTAAAAATAACATATAAGGGTAGGCAGGACATGCCACCGTTCACCCCCAAGTGAATGTCCCTTTGGCTCTTCCTTTCCCTTGGTACAGAGAGTGAACACCCTGGTTATGCTGTTGCAGATACTGAAGCCAGGGGCTCACAGGAGAATGGCCCCATTAGCTCTTCATTTTAAGGCATGTGGCAATTTAAACAGTGTTGAGCATAATCAGTTAGAACACAGACAAGAAGCTTACTTTCCCAAAAGATGTGTTGGGGAGAAGAGAGAGGACCAGGGAAGGTAGAAGAAGAGAATATGAAGGAAGAATAAAGACAGTGAAGATCAGGAGAAAGTGAAAGTTTTGAGGATCCAGAAACAATAGACGACAATGGAGTAGGGGAGACAGGGATGTCTCAGAGGGTAGAGATGGAAAATTTGTACACCATAAATACCTGTATTTCAGTTGACTTGTTCTGAAAGGAATGATGGGAAAAACAAAGCTTCCCCCCCCCCCATTTCTCAGTTCTTTTCCTTGCCTTCTTTTCTTCAGTGCAAATATGATTTAGGAAATCACAGCTTGACAAAAAACACAAGACATATAAACTTTAACAGAAAAAACCACAATCCATAATTTCCATTCTTCTTCATTTACCTTTGGAGTGAAAATAATTTAAATAGTAGCATTTTAGTGACTTCTTTGTGCAGAGCACTGTGCTATCCACTATTGGAAAATCCAGGGGGTGAAAAAGTTAGCTAAGAAAAACAGTTCATGCTCCCAAGGAGTTTACAGTCTAGTTTGGGAGTCAAGACCAAGGTGTATGAAAGGCAAATGACAATTCAAGGCAGCATGTGATAAGGGGCCAATGAAGGATCCAGATAATAGGTACTGTAAGATCAGAGGAAGAGATCAAGACAGATTGGGGGTAGCCTACCTAGGGAAGGTTCCACAGAGGAGACACTAAGCTAATATACTAGTTTATTCCTCATAGAGCTGGTTTTAATACCCTTTTCTACCTTGGTATCCCTACACTGACAAAGCTCCATATTCTCAATGTACTTTTTAAAACAGAACCTGATACAATATTCACAATAACGCAGTATCTTTTAGAATTTAATACCATGGGAATTTCAAAGGGAGGTTGAGCTAGAATGCCAACAATCTCTTTTACAATCAAAAGATGCCCCAAGTAACACCTTGAGGCAGCATAGTGGTAAGGAAAGATCTAGAGAAGGTCAAGAAGACCTAGATTTAGATTTTTGCTGCTCATATTTAATTAGCTGTGTGACCATGGGAAGGTCACTTCATCTCTGTACCTCAGTTTCCTCATCTGTAAAACAGAGATAATACCTGTAGTACCTATCTCACAAAGTTGCTCTGAGGTTCAAGTAAAATAATTTATTAAAGGGATGTTACATAAATGTCAGTTATTATCATCAGAACTACAGATCATTTTATGAGCAGTTAAATACTCCAACTACCTGGTAACTGGGCCGCTATTTGGTACAGTGGATAGAATGTTGGGCCTGGAGTCAGGAAGATTCCTCCTCCTGAGTTTAAATCTGGCCTCAGACACTTACTAGCTGTGTGACCCTGAGCAAGTCCCTTAACCCTGTTTGCCTCAGTTTCCTTATCTGTAAAATGAACTAGAGAAGGAAATAGCAAACCACTCCAGTATCTTTGCCAAGAAAATCCCAAAAGAGGTCATGCAGAGTCTGTCAGGATTGAAAAAACAACTAAACAACAACAACAACAACAACTCTGTAATGGTTTCAGATGTAAATTTCATGTTTGTTTTAAATTTATAACATCACTTGTTTTACACAATATCTAAATCCTTGTTTTTCTTCATATAGACTTAATTGAATGCCCATTCATGTGTACGAGGAATTATATAACAATAAACCTGAGGGTGAGGAGGGCCAGAAAAAACTGCCCTATGGTTCATGGGCCCTAGATTTAAGATCCCTCCCTAAAAGTAAAGAGCACAGGCCTGGGAGTCTGGCGACCTGGGAGTCTGGCGACCTGGGAGTCTGGCGACCTGGGA
>NW_020954564.1:9265631-9306113 GCF_900497805.2 Vombatus ursinus | reverse complement strand
TCTGGCGACCTGGGAGTCTGGCGACCTGGGAGTCTGGCGACCTGGGATGCAGTAACAGTTCTGTATTTATGGGCTGGGTAACCCTGAGTCCGTCACCCCGTCTTTCTAAGCCTTAGGATTCTTATCTGTAAAGTGACAAAGTTGGCCTAGTTAACCCCTAATGTACCTTCAGTCTCTACCATGCTGTAATTCCATAATTCTCAATTGCAATGTCTAAACCAAAGGTTAGCATTGTGAGTACTACTAAGGATGCATTGCTTGTATTTATTTTGTCCATATTTGGATGGGGTCATTTGTCTTCTTCAAATCCAACATGAATTCTCTTTTCCATAAGGGCCCTTATGTCAGCCACACAAGGTTAGAAAGTGTTCAGATATAGCTCTGGAGGTCCTAGATAACTGGTTTATCCCCAACACAGGAAGAGAGGAATCCATATACCAAACTCCAGCCCTTCTCTCTTTGCTAGAGATGTCCTTCCTTTTCTCCTAGATTGCTACCAATATCTTCTCTTTTTAGTGATGTAGGTTTCTGTCCATGAAAGCCCACATTACTTCCTAGGATCAGTCAGAAATGAGGATGAGGTCTGTCAGGGGCAGGGGTGTTTTGAGGAGATTGGGAAAGGTCTTCTTCCATCCACCACAGGAATCCCTGAAAAGTATTACTTTGGTTTAAGCATTGCCCTCTCAAGCTCTTTTTTGATTTCTCTTTTATGGCTTAGTTGTACCAGATCTCAAACTATATTACAAAATTGTAATCATCAAAACAATCTGATACTGACTAAGAAATAGAGTAGTGGATCAGTGGAATAGATTAGGTGCACAATATATAGTCATTTACTAATGACCATAATAACCTATTGTTTGATAAACCCAAAGATTCAAGTTTTGGGACAAGGACTCACTATTTGACATAAATTCCTGGGAAAACTGGAAAACAATTTGGCAGGAACTAAGTATAGACCAATATCTTACACTGTATACCAAGATAAGGTCAAAATAGGTACATGATTTAGACATAAAGGGTGATACTATAAGCAAATTAAGAAAGCATAAAATAGTTTAGCTATCAGATCTAGGGATAACAGAAGAATTTATGACCAAATGAGAACGACAGCATTATGAGATGTAAAATGGATAATTTTGATTACATTAAATTAAAAAGGTTTTGCACAAACAAAACCAATGCAGCCAAGATTAGAAGGAAAGCAGAAAATGGGGCGGGGGGGGGGGGGGGGTGGGTGTAATTTACAATAAGTTTCTCTTGCTGTAAATATAAAGGCCTCATTTCTCAAATATATAGAGAACTGAGTCAAATTTCTAGGAATACAAGTCATTCCCCAATTGACAAATGGTTAAAGGATATGAATAGGCAGTTTTCAGATGAAATAATCAAAGCTATCTATAATCATATGAAAAGATGCTCTAAATCACTATTGCTTAGAGAAATGCAAATTAAAACAACTTTGAGGTACTACTCCATACCTATCAGATTGGCTAATAAGACAGAAAAGGAAAATGACAGATGTTGGAGGGGATGTGGGAACACTGAGAAATGAATGCATTATTGGTAGAATTGTAACTGATCCAGCCATTCTGGAGAACAATTTGGAACTATGCCCAAAGGGCAAGAAAAACATGCATACCCCTTGACCCAGCAACAGCACTGCTAGGTCTATATTACAAAGAGATTAAAAAAAAAGGAAAGGACCTATATGTACAAAAAATATTTAGAGCAGCTCTTTTTGTGGTGGTGAAGAATTGGATATTGAGGGAATGTCCATCAGCTGGGGAATGACTGAACAAGTTGTGGCATATGATTGTGATGGAAAACTATTGTGCTATAAGAAATGACCAGCAGGGTGCTTTTAGAAAAGCCTGGAAAGATTTACATGAACTGATGCTAAGTGAAGTGAAAACATTGTACACAGTAACAGCAATATCGTATGATGATCAACTGTGAATGACTTAACTATTCTGAACAGTATGATAATCTAAGACAATTCTGAAAGACTCATGACAAAAAATGCTATTTACCTCGAGAAAGAACTGATGGAGTCTGAATACAGATCAAAGCATACTTCTTTAAAAACTTTATTTTTCTTGTGGATTTTTTTGGTCTGTGTTTTCTTTCACAACATGACTAATATGGAAATATGTTTTGCATGACTGCATGTGTATAACTACATGAAATTGTTTGTCTTCTGAATTGGGGGAGGGGAGGGAGGATGGGAGAGAATTTAAAACTCAAAATTGTAAAAATAAAGGTTAAAAATGTGTTCATATGTAATTGGGAAAAAATAAAATATTTAAAAAGGAAAAAATAATTCCCTTTGAGGGAGAAACACATCTAGCTTCTAGAACTTTAGGGTGAATTAGTTAGTTTACCAGGTTTGTTCCTAACAGAGGCAATAAAGACAACTGAAAAGCAGACCCAATTCAGCCTAGTTCTCATTTTTTACTAAGGGCTCCATTCTGTGAAAAGGAGACATTCTATGGGCTGGTGGTACATCTAGAAGTCTATGTGGTAGTGGGTGATAGGCAAGAGAGGCAGAGTGGAACGCTCACAACCATCTCCTTAAAGAATTAAACTCTCATCATGAGGGTAGAGGAGGGGTCGAAGTACATAGTTATCTTCTTTCCCATTCAATATGTTTAACCTCTTCTGCTCATTACCTGGAATAGGCAAAGAGCTAACATAAGCATCAGAATCCATAAGTTAATTATCTTCTAAATGTATTGCAATCCAAGGGACAGCAACTGTCTCTCCTGCCAAGCTCTCTACATCTTCGCACCAGAAAGTAGAGTGTGCCTCTGCTCAGTTCTCAGCTACCCCTTCTTCAATCCACTTTAAATAAAGAGGGTTTCCTTGGTCGATGGGTAGGCTGAAGAGCTCAGGAATCTCAAAAGGATGAATTGATCTAAAGAAAGGAAAAAGAGCTGAGTAAGGATGGTTGGAGATATCTCTTGAGAAAGAAGCTTTGAGATCTTCATAGATAGGCGCACTTCATCTAATGTCCATTAGCCAACAGCTGTTCAGTAGATCATACTGGGTTGTGTTTTGTTTAACCTGTGGCCTCTGTCCTCGTCAAGGTTCCTGACCCACAGAGTGAAGGAGGCTTTTGCTCTCTAATATTTACAGGATCTGTGACTTCATCACTGGAGTATCAGAGCAGATCACAGCTCATCTTGGACCTAATAAATTAGTCTCAGAGAATGGCTGGGGCTCAGGGGAATGAGGTGACTCCCCTACAACTAGTTAGTATCATAGGAAGAGTCTGAAGCTGGGTCTTTCTGACTTCAAGTCCAGCATTCTATTCAATATACTATGTTGCTTCTCTTTGTGTCACACACACACACACACACACACACACACACACACACACACCCCACTAAGTGGAATGCTTGTTGCATGCACAGGCTCCATTAAGCATCCTGCCTTAGGTTATATTTGTGCCATTGATCAGATTCAGCTCCTTGACCAAACAGCTGAAGGAAAGGGATTAGAGATAAGCTGATGGAAAGAGAGAAGTCTCACCTGATGTAGTTAGAGAGTTCGTGTATTTTTGAAGTCTTCGTTTTCACTAACTGTTCAAGAGAAACATCAATCTTTCATAAATTCATTTCCAGATCATGTGATATCAGTTTCACTTCTGATGAGCTAGGGGGTGCAGCTTTTCTCCCTGACTATGAAATTATGGATTTCCTCTGAGGTCCTCAGGAATGACCCAAGCACTTGTACACAAAACTTGGCAGAGGTGGAAATATGCCCCTTCCTCATCTATAAAATAAAAGGGGTCACACTAAGTGATTTCTAAGGCCCTTTCCTGCTTGAATATTGCATGTTATTAGGTCCATTTCAGCACTGACATTCTATATTCTAAGGTTTCTTTCACTCTTAACATTTTATGACTTTATGAAACTTCTGCTTTAAAAATTGAAAATGATAAAGAAGGGGTGGGGTGTTTCTCTTCATTACTCACTGCACCTTGCCTCAGACCCCTTAGATCTAGACTGGTACTCACACTTACCAAAAGGATTTCAGTGGCTTCTTCAATCTCTCCCTTCCAAAAGTACCTAGAAGAGTTAACAAAATTATAGAAAAATATTATCCTGCTTTAAGGTTAGGCAGAGCTCTCCTGAAATGCCATTCCCCTAACCCTATACCATCAGCTCATTCCTTGCTAATGACTAAGATGGGGGAAGCTAGGTGGCTCAGTAGATAGAATATTAGCCCTGGAGTCAGGAGGACCTGGGTTTAAATCTGACCTCAGACATTTGACACTTACTAGCTGTGTGACTCTGCAAGTCACTTAACCTCAATTGCCTCACAAAACAGAAAGAAATAAAAGGGTAAGGAGATGGGGAGAGGATAAGGGAGGGATAGGGAATAGGATAAGGTGGGGCATAGAAGGGTGTGTAGATTAATGGGAATGGAATAAAGAGGGAACAACATATATATTTAGAAGGGTATAAAAATCTTCTAAATTCAGAAAGAAATAAGAGGCTAAGGGGATAGGGTGGAGGGAGAGGATAAGGAAGGGATTCTTGAAGGGTGAGCAGGTTAAGGAATAGGAGGGCAAGGTAGTGGGTAGAAGCAAAGTAGAGGAGTGAGGAGGAATAGGAATAGGGTGAGAAGGATAGTGAGAAAAATATGTGACAAGTAATTATAGTTTAGAAAGTGAATGGGATGAATTTACCCACAAAATGGAAACTGACAGCAGATTAAAAATTGGAACTTAACAATATGTTGCTTTCAAGAAATGCTATAAAAATTAGAGCTACACACAAACATAAAATAAATATCAGGACTAGAATTTATTATGTAAAAAAAACAGGGATAGTAATCATGATCTCAGACAAAGTTAAAGCTAAAATCAGATTTAATCAAAAGAGAAAAATAGAGAAACTATACCAAGTGTCAGCCATATTAATCAGTAATTTTAGACCATATAAAATAACTAGACAGTATTAAAAAAAAGGAGAGTAAACCTATCAAAACAGACCCAGGAACTATGCAAATATAAACACAAAACACCTTTCATACAAAGTTAGATCTAAATAATTGAAGTAATATTTATTGTGAATGGGTAGGTAAAGCTAATATAATAAAAATGACAATTTAACCTAACTAATCTATTTATGTAATGCCATCTCAACCAAATTACTAAGGAATTATCTTATTGGGTCAGAAAAATAATAACAAGTTTCATGTGGAAGAGCAGAGGGTCAGGAACTTAAAGGAAACCAGAGGAAAAAAAGATGTGAAGGAACTAGATTCAGTAGTATCAGACCTTAAACCATATTAGGAGGTGAGAGCAGTGTTGAAGTGTAAAATGGGTAATTTTGATTACTTTAAATAAAAATTTTCCTGTATAAATAAAACCTATATAGCCAAGAATAGAGAGAATGCAGAAAATTGGGGAGGAAATGCTCATAGACAATCTCTCAAATAGAATGTGATTGGGTCAGAATATTGGTGTGATGTAGGAAATGATGAGCTGGTGGATTTGGGCTTATGAAGAAAGATACTATCCACCTTCAGACAAACAGATGACAAGTGGAAATAAGCATAATACAGCTGTATGTATGTGCATTCAAGTATTTATGTGTATATATGTGTATGTTTATGGATATCTATGTATGTGTATGTATATATGTGTGTGTGTATACACTTAATTGTAGCCTTCTTGGTAGTGGGGAGGAAGGGGGGAAAGTAAAGTAAAAAGTACACCAGCAGAAGACAAATGAAAACATACTAGGAAGCAAAGAAAAGATGGACAGCTTTGAAAATTATGTGCAATATTAATTATAATGGTTTTCTTGAAATGGAAATTTATTGCTTTATATTGAATCCTCTTCTGTTCTGCTGTGTACATGACAATGTATTCTTTTCTTTTCGTATTTTGTATTTAAGTTTAAATTTTAAAACTTTTTAAAAAAATTACTAAGATGAGAAGGAAATTTTAAAACCTCCCTACCCCCTTTAATAAGGATTTCTAACCATAAAGAGATAGAATATAAAATCCTAGAATCTTGGGGCCAGAAGGGACCAGAAGAGACTGTACTTTTTTTCTTTATTTGGGAACTTCCTATATAGAATCAAGTTTGGATATTTCTGGTGACAGAGAACTCACTAATTCCTGTTATATTTTTGGACAACTCTGTTAGTAAGTTCTATCTTTAAAGGAACCCAAATCTGCTTTCTTGTGACTTCCTCCTATTGTCCCTAGTTCCATAGAGAATAAGGAAGCTTACTCCGTGCACTTTACATATTGGAAGACAAGTAATCCTATCCCTCCCTTTTTTCCTGCCTCCCCCTTCTTCAGGCTATTTATTCTAGTTTTCTATGTAGCTACTCATATGACATAGTTTCCTAGGTTCCTGGCCATACTACTGCTCACCCACCCTCCAGGTCACGGTATCCTTCTTAGAGGGTGTCACTAAGAAGTAGACAAAAAAGTACATGGTCAGAGCAGCAAATTAGGAAGATTAGTTCAGCATCAGTATCAAGGATAGATTGGATAGGAAATAGGGTAAAGGCAGATCACCACAAAAGGCCCTGTGGTAGCCTGGAAAGGGAAGAATTGGTTTTAGAATCAGCAAACTTGTGTTTAGATATTGGCTCAGCTACTTACCTATGTAACCTTAGGTAATTCAACTAACCCCTCTGGGTTTTAATTTCCTTATTTTAAAGAAAGGGAGGGGAGTGGACTAGGTGATCTCTAAAGTCACTTCTGGTACCAGATCATATGATAAGTAATGTCTCTTAAGGCATTCAGCACAATGGTAGTATAGGCGTACCCTTTGTTAAGGCCATTAATTGGTAGAGCAAGAAGTGAGTAAAGAGAAAATGATGTTATAAAGGGATGTGAGCCTCATAGGAAAGAGTGATGTTAGAAATCTAATAGCAAGATTTAGTTATAACCAAAGATGTGCTGGAGCCAGCTCAAACTGGCCTCACAAGAGCAGATTGTTAAATTTTCATTGGGAGTATTTATGCCTCAAAAATTGGCAAAAGCTAAAAATCAGGGCTTGGATTCTGTTGTTGTTATTGATTGTCTGGATTTAAGAACATGGCAGAGTAAATATTAATAATGCCGATTGAACTTAAATGTATCCTGCTGCCTTTTTTCCCTGTGGAGAGCTAGTTGTTAAACATTTACCAGTACACCTTTGGTTATAATATATTAACTACTTTCTAGTAAAATGATGTCAGTTGGGGCAATGATATACAGCAAGTGTCTGGTTATGATTAATGGTGAAATGTGTGATTCAGGCAGTAAAAGTGATGGGTTCTGAGGCAGAGGAAAACACTGAAAGCTGTAGAGGAAAGGGAAAGCTGTGTGAAAAAAAGGATCTGAGATGGACCTTACAGAATACAGAAGGAGTAAAGAGGGTATTACAGCATGCATTCCAGCATTAGCCATGTGATATGTGTGGGAAGACAATGAAGAGATACCAATTTAAATGGATCAGAGGCTTCACATAAGAGCATAGTAGGAAATACATTTGGCCAGGCTATAGAAGCCCTTAAATGCCAGGGGGAGGAAACAACCATTGTGTGAGGGACCCAATTTCCCAGTAGTGTGCAAGAATCCTGACATGTCATAATTCACAGATTATTAAAGCTGGAAGGGACTTTAGAAATCATCTAGTACAATACTCTCATATTTTTTAAAATGTTTATTGATATATTTCATTTTTACATTATTTTTTATTTCTAAACATATCCCTTCTTTCTCCACTCCCCAGGGAGCTCTCCTTTGACACAATTAAAAAAAAGGAAAAGAAATTTAGCAAAAATAACCAATATATCAACTGAGCCTGTATACCCAGTGCTCCAAATCCATAGGGCCTTACCTCTGGAAGGAAGATGAGGAGGAGGAGGAGAAGGAAGAGGAGAAAGAAGAGGAGGAAAAGAAAGAGGAGGAGGAAAAGAAGAAAGAGGAGAAGAGAAAGAGATGAAAAAAGAGGAGGAGGAAGAAGAAAAAAGCTGCATTTTTTCCTTTCTTCTTCTAGGACATTGTTGATTGTTAGAATTACACAGCATTCAGTTTCCTCCCCCCCCCCACCCAACCTATCTGGTTAGGGTGCAGTGTAAGGTACTGGACTTGGAGTCAGAGGATCTGGGTTTGAGTTCAGAATTCTCAGCTTACTGCCTGTGAGCTTTCAGGCTGGACTTCATCTATTTTGACCTCCGATTTTATTTAGATCAGATGAGGGGGATGGACTAGAACAGGGTTCTTAACCTTAGACCCATTACTTAGTTTAAAAGAATTTTTTTTTATAACTATTGCCATGTAGTTGGTTTCCTTTGTAACCTGATATACTTCATTTTATGCATTCAAAGGGGTCCATAGGCTTTACCAGACTGCCAGAGGGAAACCTTTGCCAAACCAAAAGGTTTAGACCCTTCTCTAGCCTCAAAGATCTTTTCTTCTAGAAGTCCCTTCCAGTTCTCAATCCTGTCTTTATCTTGGGAGTGATGGGGAGCTTTGGAAGGGTTTGGAGCAAGTGAATGCCACAGCAAAATGATCAGTTCCTAGTACTGGTGTTGTTCTGGGTTCTCAGACAGGCTTCTCTGAGGGCTCCTGGGGTGAACAGCATGGAGATTATAATGCTAACCCACAGCCCAGCCTTGCCCACAGCCCCTTCCCCAGTGCCAGCGGTGGGAACTGGGAGAGACAGCAGGCCCTACTCACAGAGAGGAGGCCCTCGGCAGGATATTCACACAGGCAGCCAGCTTCTTATCTAGGATGGTCCTGCGGCAGAGAGAGGAGGGGGAATGTGAGCGATTCAGAAAACAATTCTTTGCCAAAATCCAGTATCTTTGACCTGTGGACTGGCCTCTTGGGGATAAACTTAGTCAGCTCCAAGCAGGAGTATGCTGTTAAATGTTTATTAACCATCTTTCTAAAGAAAAAAAAAAACACTGTAAATAAGACATACTTTTAAGTTTAAGCTGCATTATTATCATTTCCTCCATCACTTCTTAAATCTAGGCAATCAACAAAACAATCTCCCAAGCCCTGACTTATAGCATTTGTCAATATCTAAAGTGCAAATGCTCCCAAAGAAAATTTAACAATCAGCAGCCTGGTTGGAGCTAACCCCAGTACACCCTTAACGCCAACGATGGGTGCTAGGGAGAACAACCTCTTCTTCCCTTGAGGCCTAGTGAAAAAGGAGCCCCTCAGAAAAGCCTTGCCCATTGGAAGAAGAGGTTGTTAAAAGTTTTAAAGAGTGTCGTGGGAGAGAAAAACCTATAGCCCAAGAAGGCAGGGGCAGGAATTATCACAACACTTGCTCGATAGGGTTTTAAGCTTTACAGAGTGTTTCCATGTTGTGGTGAGGTAGAAAATACAAATGCCACTAGCCCCATTTTAAAGATGAAGAGACCGAGACTCAGAAAGGTGTTATGATTAATCCAAGATCACACAGCTGGACGGTGACAGAACCAGGACTCTAACCAAGGTTTTCAGGACTACAAGCTCCAAGTCTAATTCTCTTTCCATCATGCCATGCTGCTGTACCATTTCAAAGCCCGGGGAGCCTTAGTTTGATGTCTCTGTCAAGCTTAAAATGTGCGCCCAGTAGAATGAACTTTTTTCTGTTGTATTAACTGAGTCTCTCTGTCCTGTTTGAACTGACCTATTTTCTCCTCTCTCAAATGCTAGTCTGAGCAGTGCTCTAGTTCACTTATCCCATTAAAGTAGCACTAACAACACGGCCCTAGCTTTCTGCCACTCTTAGAGGGGACACTAAAATTCCAGCATCTAAATAAATCTTTTAATTGCATTAAGGAGGGTGAGGGGGCAGTCTTGTTTCTACAGCAACTGCTGGACAGTTTACTCACTTCAGACAGCCAAGCTCCAGGATTAATCTCAATTTGCTTAATCAGAGATGGGTGGCAGTCCAGGAGTCAGGACTGAGTGGCAAGGAAAAAAAACATTTAACCTGAAGAAAGGTCAAAGCAGCACAACACCGTATGATGGGGGTGGGGAATGTTGAACTTGGTTTCGTAGAATCTGTCTTATTCTCAGCTCTACTAGTTATTTACCTGTGTGACCTTTGGCCAGTCACTTCTCCCTGGGCTTCACTTTCCTCATCTGTAAAAAATAAATCTGACTTATACCAAATGGATGATCTCTAAGGTCTCTGCCACCTCTAAATCCTATTTTTCTAATAGCTCATGATTCTGCCCAAGGGCAAATGGCTCAGCTCACTAACCATGAGGGGAAGGTTGAATGACTCAGCTCCGCTGCCAGGTCAGATCTCACAACAACTGCCCATCCCCCAACCCCTGGCCACTTGGGGGAAATGTCTAATGTTGTTATTGGACTTAAATTCAAAACACACACACACACATCAATAAGTCATGTAAGAATTAGCCAGGCCCTCCTTCTGTACTCAGGAAATAAAAGACTAAACAAAAGCTCTTCCAGACAAGGGAACAGGTTTGCTGGCCACACGCCACCCGTAACTAGAATATGTACAAGTTGGTAGCCCTTAGGAAGAAGAGCTCAGCTCCCTTTCCCAGTAACTTTGGTGACTATGTTCTTGGCCCTGGAACATAAGTTAATGCTTTGGGGCAACAGAAAGGAACAGAGAGAGAGAAGACAGAAGGCTATAACTTGGCACCCTGTTTTCAGTCCTCTTGGGGGATGCAAACTAGGAAAGTGTCCTGAATAAGTGACAAGTTAAAGGTGGAGTAAATGCTACTGCAGTTTAGGAAAAATGTCCCAGAAACCTAGACAAGATGGGGGGAGGCTCCCCCATTAAGGACATGAGACTTGTGTCTATGGGGAAAAAAACCTTTGTTGGCTGTCTCCCAGGGAAGCAGGGCATAGTAAGGGACTGAGCCCTTGCCTTTTGTCCCATAGCCTGACCTCATAAGGAAGGGCACTCCAAAAACCAGAGGAAAAAGTGTCCAACCATGATCGGCTTTATCTCAGTTACCAGAAAAAGTTTTAACTTTGGGCAAGTCACTCAACCTCTCTGGGTCTCTTGTTTCCCCACTTGTAAAATAAGTGTGTTGGACTTCATGGCCTCTAAGGTCTTTTGTAGCTCTAAGCTATGATCCTGCAAGTGTCTCCCAGATAAAGTCTCTCTTGCATGCTTTCTTGGAAAGGCTGTGGGTTCAGATCTATGAAAAGGTAGAAGGAAACTTAGAGATAGATTAACCTATATCACCCTCATGATCTTCTAATCTGTAAAAAGGGGGAAATAAAATTTTCACTTACCTCTTCAGAGTTGTGAGAAAAATGCTTAAAGCACAATAAAAATGTGAGATATTATCCTTATAGGATAATAAGATTTAGAGCTGGAATCCTAAAAGTCATCTGGTTCAAACCCTTTCATTTTACAAATTAAGAAACTAAGGTCTAGAGAAAGGAAATGACTTACCCACAGTCATACAATGAGGTAATGTCAGAAGTGACACTAGAACCTAGGTCCAATGATTGACACACCCATGCTCTGAGGACAAAATGCGATCCCAGAGGAACAACTATATGGTCTACCCTAACCTTGCCCCTCAGAAAATCCTGTGTATCCAGAAAGTTTCTGGGACTAGTTTCTTTACTGTGTGTTTCTGGACTTAGAGAACACAGGTCCCCATGGGGAATAGTGGGAGAGTCACATAGAACAGGGCAGGGGTGAAGTAGGCATTGAATAATTCATGTCTTGCCTCATGAATAGTGTTACTGTGTACTACAGGCCAATAGGGCCACTGGTCCTATGTTCCCTCCAAATTAAATATTAATATGAAGAAATTGAAAAGAAAAGACTCAATAAGGAAAAATGAAGCCAAGGCCAGAGTTGATCTGACCTTAACTGCCACTGTCATGGCCACTAAAGGCCATTTAGCTCCAAGAAGGTTGGGGGTGTGTTATTTTTTTTTTCTTTTTTGAGCATTGCAAAAAAAGTTGGGCTGTGAATTAGGAAGGACAGGGCCCAAACAGGCCAGGTTGGGCCATTCTCCAGCTCTCTTTGTAGCTATTTTCTTTATTGCTGTCTTTTAATACTGTGCAAGGTTATCTTGGGCTATCAGAAGAGGAAATAGACTTGTTCTACTTGGCCGCAGAGGGCAAAACTCAAAGCAATAGGAAGTTACAGGAATGCAGATTTTGGTTTGGCATAAGAAATAATTTCCTACCAATGGGCCCCATCTCCTGTGGAATGACCTACCTCAGGACTTAGGGGGTTACCCCATCAAACTAGCTGGCCACTTGATGGGAATTCTGTAAAGAAGATTCATGCTTCTGACTGGGGCTGGATGGGATGACCTCTAAGATCACTTCCCATTCTAACATGCTGTATTCCCAGTTCTAACATTTTGATTCAATTAACCCTGAGGGAATTGAGAAGATTAGGACACCAAGTGGTTAATTGTGGGAATTGAGTGAACCACACTGATTCTATCTTCTGATTCAATTGTGGAGCTAGCTTAGTTTCTATTCAATTATGGGTCTAGTCCAATTTCTGTATTGTGAGAAAACTTTATTCAATTATGGGAAGTGGGAGAAAACTTTATTGCATTATTTGAACCCAACCCTGTGTGGCTGGGAAATTGGATCACCTCTACCTGCTATGTAGAGACCCTTAACGAAGGACCTAGGGATGCTGACCAAGAACTCAGCCAGATCTAAAGATTGACACAAGTTTTCTCACAATTGTACATCTCAAGTAACTCATATGTCTTATCTGAAAACTGGCCCCATACTGACTGATCAGTTTACACTTAGGGAGAGTGGGACACCTCTTTTTCACCTGTTCATTCTTCTACCCCCCTCAACTTGGGAAGTCCCTAATCTTTCACACAATTAGAAATCAGATTACCTAATGTTGTATCATTTCCTTTTAATTAATTGGCCCTATTTGTTTAACTGTTTTTAATGTATAAAAGTCTGTCTCCCTCTGTATTCCAGGCCCAGTCCTAAGCTGAGAAAGGGCCTTGGTCTCAATTTGTTAGGCAATTGGCATTCATTGCTTAATAAATCAATATGCCCAGAAGGTCAAACCTTTGTTTTCCTCAGTCATTTCCTCTTTCATCCACCACATCCCCTAAAGAAAAACTGACAGTAGAGAAGTCCTTAAATACTTTAAATACTCTTGAAGGAATATGAACCCCAATTATAGGACTTCTTTCCATTTGACATGAATTAGCATCTCTGAGGTTGAATCTGGAAAATTTTAAAAAGTCAATTTAAAATATGAACTTCAGGATGTGTGTGTGTGTGTGTGTGTGTGTGTGTGTGTGTGTGTATTAGGGGGTCTAATACACTGGTCTAGTGGAAAGAATAGTGCTATTAGAATGAAATGACTTGGATTTGTTTCCTGGCAATGACAATTACTAGCCATGTTCAAAGCAAGTCACCTCACCTTTCTGAGACCCAATTTCTCCATCTGTAAAATGAGGATGGTACTTGTACTCCCCCTATCTCACGCTGAAAATCTTGAAGTACTATATAAATAGTTATTGTCATTATTATTGTTCTAACACCAGTACTTGTGTAGTTAGTAGAAAGAGCATTGGATTACAGAGATAGGTAGGGGAACCTAGGTCTTGGTTCCAGGTCTTCCAGTTTCATCATCTGTAAAATGGGAATAATAGTACTCACCCCTGCCTACTTCACAGAGATGTTTTGAGGATAAAATGGGAAAAAATACGAAAGTGATTTGAAAATTATAAGGTGAAATTATTTGTTATAAGGAATGGCTCTCTGGGAGGGGGAAGAGGAAGGATATAGTGTGAAAAGTGGTGAAATTTAGGCTATGTAAAAACAAGGGACACCAATAAATTGTTTTTTGAAAAAGAATACCATAAAGTACTATAAAATACTACTATAAAGTAGTATTCAAAGAAAAGAGCTTATGATTATAAATAACACTACTTCACCTGAGTCTTTCAAAGACCATTGCTAACTGATTACCTAAATAAAAACAGCAATAGCATCTTACATTAGTATAGGGCAAATGAAATAATATATATGAAGTGCTTTGCAAACCTTATCCCACAATACGAATGTGAGCTATTATTGTTATTTATCTTGTAGGCCATTTCTTTTCACAGAGACCAAAGGGTCCATCAAATCATATCCCCTTGACTCCAAAATGTATAGGGCTGAGTAGTTTTAGCCTAGAGAGGGAACAAACAGAACCCCACTCCTAAGGCAATACAACAGCTCTGACATCTTCGAGCCCATGAAACGGACCCCTAAGCCCTATATCTCATCACTCTACCTTGCTATGTCTTTGGCGATCTGCTCATTGGGGCAGTTGACAAAGGCAACCGAGTGAGTCCCAGAGAGGTAACTGCCAGTAACCACTGAGTGGAGTTCGAGGCTGATGGTCCTCAGCATAGGGTATGACAGGATGAAGGCCATCACCACCTAGAGAAAAGTAAGGGGACATGGGTCAAGACTGCCTATGTCTATTCAGTCCTTCAGAGAAACATAAGCTTTGTGGGACCACATTCATTCATTCATTCACTTATTCATGCATTGAGGCAGATGGTTGTGCAGTGGATAGAGGTTTGGGTCTGGGATTAGGAAGACCAGAATTCAAATCTGGCCTCAGGTACTTACTAGTTGTGTGACCTTAGGCAAGTCACTTAATTGCTGCCTGCCTCAGTTTCCCCAACTGTAAAATGGAGATAATAATACCATCTACCTCTCAGGATTATTGTGAGGGTTGAATGAGATGATATTTGTAAAAAGTCCCTAACACAGTGCCTGGAACAGCAGGTGTAACACAAATGTTTTCCCTTCCGTTCATCCAACAAGCACTTATTAAGCATCTCCAGTGTATAAAACATTGTGTTAGGAACTAGAGAGATACAAAGTTTGGATAAAACATGGTCCCTGCCTTCAGAGAGCTTATAATCTCATAGATGGATAAAACACAAACATGCAATGTTACAGGGTAAATGCACTAAATAGTTGCATAACAAGCTACTATGTGAGGACCAAACGTAAGGGTCGATACTCACAAACGGAATTAGAACCTTTAATTTTTTTTTTTTTGCTCCATCCCCTAACCTACTTTAAGATCATGGTATCTGCATTGGCCCAGTACCTGCCTTGAGATTCTCTTGATTTCTTCAGCCTAAATCACATATCTGCCTGTCTTACAGACTCACATGATCTCAGAGTTGGAAAGGATCTCAGAGAATATCTATCTGGTCCAAACTCTGCCTGAACAAAAACACTCTCTAAAATCTCCTCCCCAATGTCGTCATTTAGTCTTTGCTTGAATACTTCCAGTGATGGGAAACTCATTGCCCTCAGCTACAGCTCATTGCACTCGAGTATAGCTTGAAATGTTAGAAAGTCATTCCTTACATCAAGCTTAAATCTGTCTCTCTGAAACTTCCACTCACTCACCGCTCTTAGTTTTACCCCATAGAAATAAACAGAAAAGGTCAAATCCTTCTTTCACATGGAGGCTTTCCAAATACTTGAAGACAGTTATCATCTGAGTCTTCTGTTCCCCATGCTAAATACACCTACTTCCTTCAACCCATCATCATATGACATGTTCTCAAGGCCCTTCAATATTCTATGTGTCCTCCTCTGTACTTTCTCCAGCCTATCAGCGTCCTTCCTAAAATGTGCCACCTCCGGTTGAGCACAGTATTCTAGATGTGCTCTGAGAAGGGCAAAAGACATTGGGAATATCACTTCCCTAGTTCTATACCTTTTTTGCTTAATATAGCCTAAAGTCTCATCAGCTTTATCCATTAAAACTCCCTTCAGACAAACTCCTATCCAACCACATCATTACTATCATGGAACTGTGAAGCTGATTTCTGGAAGCCGAGTGTCTAACTCCAGCTTCTTCTGACCAGAGAATATGTCTGATTATATATTCCTCCCACTCTCAATTCTAAAACGTACACCAGATGGAGTAGTGGCCATGAGTTCTGTCAGAGTACCTGGATTCAAATCCCATGTTTGATTGATATGGACAGTCCATATGACTTGGGCAAGCTTAACTTCTTTGGGACTCAGAAAATAAATCAAAGAGATTGGGTAAGCACTAAGGTCTATTCCAAGTCTAAATCCTATGATCCTAAGTGTGTAACCCTGGGCAAATCACTTAGCTACTCTGAGCCTCAGTTTCCTTATTTGCAAAATATAGATAATATTAACTATCCTACTCACCTCATTGGGCTTTTAGGAGGCTCAAAACAAACTTAGCTGCTCTGAGCCTCAACTTTCTGATTTGTAAAATATAGATAATACTATCTATCCTACATAGCTCATTGGGTTTTTATGAGACTCAAAATAGGAAAATTGCTATTAAAGGACTTCATAAAGTATTTTTACTTAATTTTTCAAAGTCCTTTAACATCTATTTTCCCATTATACAAATGGGATATATGATTATTTTAGTAAGAAGTAATGTTAAGTATCACATACATGTTGAGAACAAATATTAAAATCTTCAAAAAAGAGACTTCCCTTCATTTCCTCAGTGTGTACCTCTAGAGCTCTCTGGAAGGACTCCAGTATTTTGGCCACCTCTGGATCTCCACCCTCTTTCCCTGGCCTTGCTCAAATCCATTTCTGTTCTCCCTCTCTTGCTCCCCAGTCTCTCTGCGTTTGGCTGGCTCCTGTCTTCTGGCAGGGCATGACTGCTGTCTTTATTTCTTTACTTTCTGAGTTTGACTAAATGGCAGGCTGGTTTTTTTCTCTGCCATAGCCACATCTTTCCTTTCATCTGACTCTGACTTGGCAATCCAACTGCTCTGAAATAAGACACGACCACTTGAAGAAAAGGGTCCAAATCATGAAATCTGGTAGGGTCTTTAAAAAAAAATTATTATATATTACTAAATGATAGACTATCAGAACTGAAAGGATCTTAGAACATAGAATGATAGAGCTGTGTGAAGCGATCTTAGAAATCATCTAGTCCAACCCTCTTATTTGTCAGGTAAAGAAGGATCAGTGAGAGACAGGAGACAGAAAGGATAAATTGGAACAGAATATCGGAGAGACAGAAAGTCAGAGAGTAGCAGACATTTGACCACATGCCCGGCTTTCTCATGACCCTCAGATTTCAGAGGTGCTCCAAGGGGATGTAAAGTCCAAACCGAGATCAGAGCCCTAGGGGGCCAGGCGAAGCCCAAGCAACTTCACAATCCACTTCTATCAAGAAAGCCTACTCCCCAGGCTCGGGGGACAATAAACATAACAGGAAAGAGGGAAGTTTTGAAGGTATCAGAAGCTCCATTTTGCATTTTTAAAAATTTCCTTTAATGGGATAAAATAAATGCAATAAAATTAATTTAAACGTGATTTTGATATAAAAATTTATAATGTTTTAATCTCTCTAGCCCTGACCGGTACCGGTTCCTTTTTCAGTTTTTTTACTTTTCTTGGGTTTCAGCAGGGTTTTCTCAAGCTGGGAGGAGAGGGAGGAAGACGACTCAATAGGTAGGAGGGAGGCTGTTGGTATCGCTGTCACTCCAAGGGCGAAGAAGAGGATTCCCACTATTTACCCACTGCCCCAGGGTATCGGCGGCCATTCCCAGTTCTCTCCGGCAGAGGTTGTATTTTAGAAACAGACTGGATTTGGAGTCAGAAGACCAGGTTTAGAGTTTACCATATACCACCTGTGTAACCTTGAGCTAGTTTATTGCCCTCTTTGGGTCTCGGTCTCCCCATCCGTAAAATGAGTAAGTTGAATTAGATCGCCATGGTCCCGTGGGACTTTGAATCCCCAGATCCCTAAAGTCCTAGGGAAACCCTCCCTCGGGCTGGGCACTCACCAGGAGCCAGGAGAGGCAGCCGGGGCGAAGGCAGCTCTGGGCAGCAAGCGGCGGGCAGCGCTGGGTCAGCCAGTCCATGGTGCCCTGGGGGTCAGCGGCGTGCGGTCCCCGGCTCCTGCTCGGCTGCGGCAGCGGAGCTGCCCCCGGGCGCCCCTAGGACCCCGCTGGGCTGTGCTTGGCCCAGGAGCGGGGGACTTCCAGGACTCTCGAGCCCCTCCCCTCCTGTCCTCCTGACTCCTCCTTCCAAAGGCTGTCCTGGGATTAGCGCCTAGGCTTTTCCACCTGCCGCTGCCCAGCCAGCTCCCCTCAACCTCGAGCTTGGGATTTCCTTTCTTAGTCAAACTTTCTGTACCGGAAAATTGCAGTTACAGGAGGGCCTTCGAATCAGAACAGATGGTCCTGCAGCGAGCTGAGGAGCTGGGAGCTCGAGGGTTCCATCACACGCAAATTGGATCATAGAACTCAGGGCTGGAAGGAACCTTAATGACCATCCGTCCCGTCCAATACTCGAATTTTACAGAAAGTGTCAGACTCAGAGGAGGAAACTGAGATGTCTGCATTTGGGGAGGAGGGAGAGGCCGTGACGGGCCTAAATTCATGATTTTACCCCTCAAGGAAATTAAGGTATTGAAACTCCCTCCACCAAAGTAGATCATCAACTCATTTATAATTTAGAGTCTTAAAGAGTTAAAAGGAGGCCCTGAAAAGTGATTTACCTATGTCATCCAGCATGATTTGCCTATGATTGACATATGATTTAGCTATATCATACAGCATGTGTCAGAGGCAGATCTTGAACCCAAGATTCCTGTTTCCAAGGCAGGCCCTCTAACCTTGTATCACCACAGGTTGCTGTTTCACAAATAATGATAATATCTGGTATTTATGTGGTACTTTAAGATTTGCTAAGTACTTTATATTTTCAACCTTGAGGAGCTGCTCCTGGGTTCCTATAAGAGTGGAGGGTATTACACTCACTCCCTGTTCTGTGCCTAGGCCTGCCATCTGGACAGGCTTCAATCCTGAGGAATTTGGTCTGTAAT
Source organism: Vombatus ursinus (assembly GCF_900497805.2). Classification (NCBI taxonomy): domain Eukaryota; kingdom Metazoa; phylum Chordata; class Mammalia; order Diprotodontia; family Vombatidae; genus Vombatus; species Vombatus ursinus. The sequence continues at coordinate 9,287,292 of NW_020954564.1, read as the reverse complement.
GAGGGCAGTTACTCACTTTTCTTATACTTTTTGGTTAATTAAGTCCCCACTTGGAAGCCTCAAGGATAAGTTTACTTGGAGCTTAACAGGTATGAGTCACTTCTAGGGCCTCCCCAAAGAAGGAGAGTGAAAAGGGCACCAAATGAACATTATGAATCAGGTATGGGAAAGGAAATTTATTCTTATTTTTTTTTATTTTCTTTTTTCTTCAGATTTTATTAATTTATTTATTTTTAGTTTTCGACATTCACTTCCACAAGATTTTGAGTTCCAAATTTTCTCCCCATCTCGGCCCTCTCCCCACGCCAAGATGGCAAGCATTCTGAATACCCCTTCCCCTAGTTGCCCCTCCCTTCTATTTCCCACCTCCTTCTCTTATCCCTTTCCCCTTCAATTTTCCTGTAGGTCAGGATAGAAGGGGAATTTATTCTTACATACAAAAGGAATGCTAAACACTGGATGCTCACAAATGTGAACATTCCGAAAAACAAACTTAAAATAAGATTCAGTAACTTAATTTATAATTACTGTGGCAACCTAATGGGAGATTGATAAGTAAACCTCATAGGAACATAAAAGTTTGCAGAACTGCTGATTAGGTATTTTATATTTTTGCCACAACTTTGTACTCTATTCAAACAACTCCCAGTACTGTCCAAACAATTCCCAGTAGATGTCTCCTGGTAAAGTGACCAGACTGGGGCCTATCTTTTTGTCAATGACTGTCCTTTCTAGGAGCACTTCACTAATTGCTGGAAACATTTCTCCACACTGACCCACCAAAAAAAAAGCTACAACCTGGTGAGACTTAGGACTTCCTGACCTCTCAAATGCACAAGGTCAGGTCCAATCCTGAACATTATTTCAGATTTGATACTCATATGACTAAAATCAGGAAAGAGTAAGCCCAAAAAAAGACAGCTCAACTCCAGGCTGAGGCTTACTTAATGGGAGACAGGCAGGTACTTTGATTGCCACGTACTGGCATCCAGTCATATGGAGACCAGCTACCCAACTCTCAAATAGAGCTGGAAAGGAAGAGAGAGGCCTGGGACTGGCGACTCCCTTTTGTACATTTACTGAGACATCAGTTTCTCTAGTCCACAGCCAACAAGCAGACCTGGAGTCATCTACAAGTGCAAGTCTCTCAGCAATGAGTCATACATGGCTACAATCATCCCTCCCTTCCCCCAGCTTGAACTACAAGGTTGCCTGGAACCATAAATGAGGACTTTGATCCTAATTCATGGTAGAAGAGAGGGGAATGACCCCACTATATGCACATTATTTCCTTTTGTCTTCACAATAATCTTGTTAGGTAAATACTGCAAGTATTATTATCCTGCATTTTATAAGATGAGGAAACTGAGGTACATAAAGGTAAAATAATTTGCCCTTGAGCAAACTTGCCCAAAGCTAGGTCCATGGATCATAGATAAAGTGTTGAAAGGGGCCTTAGAGGCCATCTTATGCACTATAGGCACACATGTCCACATAAACGCATGCCCACAGCTAAAGATCCATATGCATTCACATGAGTGTCCTAGCCCTGACCCTGGAGGGACAACCCCAGGAGGTTCCTGGAAACAAATATTTCTGTTTATTTATAACAGTATGACAAGGCTGAGGGTGTGTCAAATGTGGCCTTTGGCTGAGGCTGGATGGGTATCACAGCATCATAGGTTTAAAACTGTAAGGGACCTTAGAAGGGACTCCTTGTTACTTACTTTAAGAAGGGCCCATGAACCAATCAAACTACCAAAAAATTATTTTATAATGCTAGAAAAAATAATGACAAGATTCATGTGGAATAACAAAAGATCCAGAATATCAAGGGAACTAATGAAAAGAAATGCAGGGGAAGGTGGCCTAGCTGTTCCAGATCTTAAATTGTAATATAAAGCAGCAGTCATCAAAACTACTTGGTACTGGCTAAGAAATAGAGTGGTGAATCAGTGGAATAGGTTAGGTATGCAAGACACAGTAGTCAATAACTATAGTAATCTAATTTGATAAACCCAAAGACCCCAGCTTCTGGGATAAGAACTCACTATTTGACAAAAACTGCTGGGAAAACTAGAAAAAGTATGGTACAAACTAGGCATAGACCAAAATCTCATACCATATACCAAAATAAAGTCAAAATGGGTTCATGGTTTAGATATAAAGGCTGATACTATAAGCAAACTGGGGGAGCAAGGAATAGTTCACCTATCAGATTTATGGAGAACAGAAGAATTCATGACCAAATAGGAGACAGAGAACATCATGAAATCCAAAATGGGTAATTTTGATTACATCAAATTGAAAAGTTTTTGCACAAAGCCAATGCAACCAAGATTAGAAGGAAAGCAGAAAATTGGGATAGAATTTTTACAACCAGTCTCTCTGATAAGGACCTCATTTCTAAAATATATAGATAATTAAGTCAAATTTATAACAATACAAGTCATCTCACAATTGATAAATGGTCAAAGGATATGAACAGGCAGTTCTCAGATGGAGAAATTAAAGCCATCTATAGTCATATGAAAAAATGCTCTAAATCACCATTGATTAGAGAAATGCAAATCAGAACAACTCTGAGGCATCACACCCAACCACATCACACCTATCAGATTGGCCAACATGACAAAACAGGAAAATGAAATGTTGAAGAAGATGTGGGAAAATTGGAACACTAATACATTGTTGGTAGAGTTGTGAAATGATCTAACCATTTTGGAGAGCAGTTTGGAACTGTGCCCAAAGGGCTATAAAAATGTGCATACCGTTTGACCCAGCAATAGCACTTCTAGGTCTGTATCCCAAAGAGATCATACAAATGGGAGAAGGACCCACATGTACAAAAATATTTATAGCAGCTCTTTTTGTGGTGGCAAAGAATTGGAAATTGAGGGAATTCCCATCAATTGGGGAATGGCTGAACAAGTTGTGGTATACGAATGTAATGGAATACTATTGTGGTATAAAAAATTATGAGCAGGCAGACTTCTGAAAAACCTAGAAAGATTTGTATAGTCTGATACTGAGCGAAGAGAATATTGTACACAGTAACAGCCACATTATTCGATGACTAATGTTGATAGGCTCGGCCCTTCTCAGCAATGCAAGGATCTAAGACATCTCCAAAGGTCTCATGATGGAAAATGCTATTTACATCCAAAGTAAGAACTATGGAGTTTGAATGCAGATCAAAGCATACTATTTGCTATTTTTTTCTTCTGTTTTGTTTTGTTTTGTTTTCTATTTCTTTTGGTTCCTCCTATTGGTTCTAATTCTTCCTTACAACATGACTAATGTGAAAATATGTTTAATAGGAATGTATATATATAACCTATATCAGATTATGTGCCATCCTGGGGAGGGAGGGGGAGAAAAATTTAAAACTCAAAAACTTATGGAAGTGATTGTTGATAAATCAAAATAAATTAATAAAAAAAGAAGGGCCCATGAAGTGGATGTGGGAGACTAGAAGATTTAAAATAGGGCAGATGGAAAGTAGATGGAGCAAGAAGGAAAGGCAAAAGGGAAAGGGAAGCTATGAGGGAAGAGAAGGAAGAACTAATCTACTCCCCTCCTTCTTCCCACTGGCTCATATTATTTTTAGATTTCAACAAATATTCATTAAGCACTTAAAGTGTGCAAGGATTTTTGCTCAATAGCATGTGGGAAGAAGGAGAGATACAATAATGTGTAATACGTGGTCCTTTACACTTATGGAAATTCACAGTCTAATAGGGAGATATAACACATTTGCATCTAGCTATACTTCGAAATGATAACTCCATCAAAGGTTCATATGTGCACACACCTCAATGGGCTGTTGTGAGGATCAAATTGGATAATTTTGCTTAAAATGGTATATAAATGCTAGCTGCTGTTGCTACTACTACTACTGCTGTTGCTGCTGCTGCTGCTTCTACTATTACTACTACTACTACTACTACCACCAGAGATAAGCAAAGGTCATAGTTCCTACTCTCAGTTCAATTCAATTCAATTCAACAAGCATTTGAGGTCCATACTTCTTAGCTGTGTGACCTTGGACAAGTCACTTAACCTCTGTTTGCCTCAGTTTCTTCTACCATAAAATGAGAATAATACTAGCACCTACCTCCCAGGGTTGTTGTGAGAATCAAATGAAATAATATTTGTATATTCCTTAGCACAGTGCCTGGCATGTGGTAGGAGCTATATTAATGCTAGCTATTATTGTTAAGTATTTACAATGCACAAGGTTCTGTGCTAGGCCTAAGGATACAAAGGATACAAAGACAAAAACAAACAAACATGAAAAGCAAATTAATTTGAAGAGATGACAAAGATAACTGACATGGGGAATCAATGAAAGCTTCTTGGAGGAGGTAATACCCAAGTTGAGACCTAAGGGAAATTGAAAATTCTAAGAGAAAAAGGGGTGGGGGAGTGAGGTTGGTCTAGCCCTAGGGATGGCCTATGTTAAGGTATGGAGATGAGAAATTGAATGTTGAGTTCCGGGATCAGCATAGAGTACATAAAAGTGAGTAACATGACAGAAGACTTTAAAGTTATAGAATATAGCCAAATTACAAAGGACTTTATATGTCAAATGAAAGAATCTGGCTATTATTCTAGAAGCAATAGGGAGGTACTAAAGACATTTGAGTAGGGGAGTGGTATGGAAAAACCTGTGTCCTAGGAAGAATATTTTAGCAACTATATGGTGGAGGCATTTGAGAAAGGCGAGAATAGACGCAAAGGGACCAGTTAGGAAGCTCTTGCATTAATCTGAACCAGAGAGAAGTCAAGGAGTCATAATATTATAGATTTAAAGTTAAAAAGTGCCCTGAAAGGCTACCTAGTACAACCTTCCCATTTTACAGGTAGGAAAATTGAGGCCCAAGCAATTTAAGTGACTTCCCAAAGATTACACAAGTAATAAACATCAGAGGCAGAATTTGAATCCAGGATTAAGTAAGCTAGACTAATGCTCACTTTGTTTAGGCTTTCTATGGGAGATTAGGTTATAAGAAAAAAAAATCTGCAAGACATTTTGTTTTTTCCTGTCATTTCTGCTTTGGTTATGTTGGAATTACAAAAATAAAGTCAGATAATCAAAGTTTGTCAAACTGCTAAAAACATCTTGGTAGATTTTGGAGATTTGAAGACTTATCATTTTTAAGATTGTAGGGGAGAACTCCTGAGATTGGATAATTCCAGGAACTCACTACCTTCTGAAATATCTTAGTAAGTTTTGGGGTACTACTTTGCAGAATTTGTTTTAAGGAAAAATAAGGATTAAATTTTTTTAAAGTTAAAAGTAAATGGCAAGATTAATAACCTCAGTGCTCTAGGGCAATGAAGTAAGGCAGATAGTTTTGAAGTAATCCCAGAGTGGAGAAAGAAAAAAAAATAGGTAAAAGATTTACATGTTATAGCCACCTCTTGTTAACCTTTCCTTGATCATCGCAGATCAGATTTCCAAATACAGGTGTTGAAAAAAAAATGCTGGATGTTTTGGTTGCAGAAATTTATTAGCTGTGTGATCTTAAGCAAGTTATATTATCTCTGTTTGCCCCAGTTTCCTGGTCTGTAAAGAGAAAAATAATAATGGCGCCCACTTCCCACAGTTGTTCTGAGGATCAAAATAATACGATTGTAAAATGTTTAAAACTATGACTGGCACATGCTAAGCACTAAATTTATTATTATTTATTTAATTGAGTATAATTGTTCCATGCCTAATAACTCCAAAATGGGTTTAAAATGTCAATGATAGTAAGATGGATGATTTTTATACATGATAATTTGAAAATGCAATTGATGTCATCTGAAGTTTTGTTTCATGTTTTGCGTACTTGATATTGTTTGCATTATTATTGTATTTCTAAATTATTTTATATTGTAAAATTTGAGAGACCATTGTAACAGAAATGCTGTTAGACAAAACAACTTTTAATCTGGATGATGATACACATGAATTGAGCTTTTAAAAAGATGTGATAAAAAATAGATATTTGAAAACTGTTAAATATTTAATGAGGTATATTTTGTTATAGAACAAGATAATAAGTTTACTATAATAGCAAATTTGCATTTGAAATTCTTGGCTATTATGAAAATGTATAGGGTGGTTTAAAGATGTAGCTTCAACATATCAGTTATGAGTCAATTATCAGGTATTTTTGTATGTCTGAAGCCCCAGAACATGGGTAGTTTCAACGTATTAGTCAAAGATAAATGAAATGTTAACTGTTAGGAAAACATCAGGAAAGGTATTCAAGCCCTAAGTTGCGGTTAGTGAAATTTTGCTATTTAAGGTAAAGATTCCTGGGACTGTAATTTACTATTGTTTTGAGCTTTGTTTACAGGGTTAGTTGTCTGAATTGTCATGAAACCAATAGTAGAAAAAACATGTGCTGCAGTCTGGGAACTGCTAAAGATGGATGTCTATGCCTGGGAAAAGTTTTGGGGACAACGTTGGGATGGCCTAAGGTAGGATCCTCATGACTTTATTTCCCCATTGTACTATTTCCTTTCTGAAAAGGAAATTTCCCCATCTAGTTAATCCTGAGTCTTGCTTTTGATATTTTCTGACTACACAATTGGCTGTCAGATATGACTCATACTTGGAATCAAAGAGAGCTAAGGGAATTCCCCCTCTCTTCCCATTATGATGCATGACATTATTATAACTATGTTCCTCTTTTTCCTTTTATAGCAAATTTCTATAATCAAACAGTTTTGTAAGTACAATACTAAATCTATTAAATAATAGATTGATACTGGAACTTCTGTGAGTTACTATAATAGGATGCAAGTATGAACATCTTACAATTTTATTGTATTTGTGGTCAAATTATAATAGAGGGTGATATCCTCCTAAGAGGGAAATGATTCGACAAGGTAATGAGACAAAGATGTAAAAAGTTTTCTAAATAAATGGAATAGTAAATTTTAAGAAAGCAACAGGAATAGACTGTTTTCTTTAAGAACAATATACATATACATATACACATACACATACATATACATATATAATTGACTCCCAAATTCATCTGTCATGGAAATTTAGGCTTTGAGTAGGTTTCCGTAATAAGTTCTCAAAACTGGATTAAGGATTTACTAATTAAGGATTAATTTGATTTTATACATAAATTATACTGATAATGGTAAAAAAAAGTGAAATTATTTTTTCCATTTTTAAGATATCTGTCTGATAATATTAAAGGGGAGAAGAGTTAATTTTATAGTTGAACCCTCATGAATTTTTAAGGATTCTTATATCAGGTACAGGATTTAGGTAAAGGACAGAAACAACAAATGGAATATATATACTGAGACTTTCTGAAGTTTCAAGATTGGAAAACCAAATTTGTACTAAACTATATTAAACCTTGTTACTAGCAGAACTATCTAGGAACCTCTAGATTTGGAATGAAAGAAGTACAGCCCTCTTTAGAGTAGTCCTGAGAATAAAGTCTATTGTCCAAGAACAGATATCTAGGGACCAGATAACTACATGAGACATATGGGACTCAAAATGTGCTGGTTAAATGGACATTGAGAATAGGTTACTAAGATACAAGGAGACTTGATGTTATGTTTAAGTTTTCTTGGTTCCCTTAGTGACATGTAAATCTCCCTTCTCAAAACTAGTCTGTTGTGAGTCCTCTAAGTAGTTTGATCTGTAATGCAACATTAATGTGACCTGACTTAATGTAATTATGATTACGAATTTATGAAAAACGCTATTGCATTGTTTGAATCTAGCCCTGCATGGCTGGGAAACAGGACCATGTCAGATCCAAAGACTGATGCAAGGAGTTTTCTCATAATTGTACATCTCAAGCAATCTAAGGGCCCTTACCAGGTCCTTCTGACTACTCCCACAGCTGCTAAACTTGTAAGTGTGGACTTCTGGATCATCTGAAGAAAGCCCCTGCTCCTGAGTGGATGGCAAAACTCTTTGGGGACCTCAAGGTTCATCTAGTATGACCCCAGAAGCGGCCAACATCTAGATGAGACAGCTGCCCCAAGATTCCGCATGAGGGCTGAGTATATCGTTCCAGTTTTTTTTCCTCCTCTTTCCTTTTGTTATGGACTTAATCACTACAACCTGATTTAAGTGTGTGTTGGCATTTTCTCCTACTGTATTCTTGGCCTCCCTCTCTTTTCTGCTTGCAAGCAAACAATGGCTAGAGAAGACCTATTCAACTCAACATCTTGTCCTGGCCCAATTGGCCTCTTGTGGAATCTTGGCTTATGCCTGCCTCTCCTTTACTGGCCAGAAGGGTAAGGGGTTCTTTCAGGCCCTTTGGCCAAAAGGGGAAAATGTCAAGATATTGGGAGATACCCTGTTTTCCAGACCTAAGGCCCAGCAAGCAGGCTGTGTCCTGAGCTTGGCATAACAACAATCCTTTGCACTCACCTGGAACTGATGATATCTGAGCTTGGGCAACCACCAACAGGCCCAGACATGAAGCTCTGCTATGAACAGACTTTTTGTCACTAGACAACCTTGCTTCACTATTGCTGTTGTGCCTCACCACTGTAGCTACACTACACTGTTTGACTATTTATCTAGCCACAAATATATAAATCAAGGTTTGGCCACACTAAGGTGGGTTCCCCCACTGGGGCAGTGAGGGGAAGGGGCTGGCACATGTATCTAATTTGTCTCCTTGCTTGCAAGCCATTTCCCTCACTTTGAAATTAAACTTTTGTCTGAATCCTGACTCTCCTATCTCTAACCTGCTCTGTTCAGCTCCAGCCATCCATAGATTAGAGACCAGTTTGGTCCAATTGACACTGGCACATAGTAGGCACCATATAAATGCTTACTTCCATTCTCTTCCCCTTCTTCATCTGAGAAAATGGGAGAGGAGATGACATGGAGAGGTTTTGTGGTATAAGATAGGGGGAAAGAGGGTTGTCATGAGGAATGGCCTTCATTTTCTTGTTCTGGTTAATATGACTTGCTAGGTATTCCCTATAATGGCACTTTCCATCTCCTTCCTCTATGCCTTGGCACAAGTGAGTCCTCATTCTGAAGTCTATTCCTCCTCTACCTCTAGCTTTTATAATCCCTAGCTTCCTTCAAAACCCAGCTTAAGCACCACCTGATACACCTTCCTGACCCTCCCTTCTCCCTTTCTTGAGCTATCAGTGCTCCCTCCCTCTTGAAATGACTTGGTGTAGATTCTATCTTTACTTATCTTTGTACATGTTGTATTGCTCCCAGTAGGAAGTAAACTTCTTTAAGGTAGAGATTGCACATAGTAGTAGTTTAATAAAGGTTTGGTAAATAGAAATGAATAAAGTAGTAGTTATTGGGAAGAAGGAGTGTTAAAGGAGACTTGAGGAGGGAAGGTTGGAGTAGCCACTGTCAAGAAAACCAGAGAGAGTTGACCTCATAGAAAAATAAAAGAATCATCATGCAGTAATAAGAGCCTGGTTGAAGTTTGGTAACAAAATCTGTAGTGTACCCAGTTGGTATGCTCTCTCTATTAATGTTCAACAGTAAGTAAGAGTAGAACCCTCTGTACACTTTCGGGCTCCTTTAAATAAGCTATGCCAGGTTCAAAGTGCTGTTATGGGTCCACATCTACTCAAAAAAGCAACATAACTAAAAGCCTCCACTGATATATTTACCGCATAACCTCTTTCCTAGTTAGCCAGAGGATGTAAATAGTTCAAAGTGGAGGATATCTAATAAAATAGGAAAGGAAAGTAGCAATAGAACATTTCCCCCAGAAATTTGGGTCACATACCATCAGTGGGAAGTGTGGATGCATCCAGGAAACTCGCCTATAGGGGCACAGGCATGTATGGAACACATATGGCCAGGCCTCAACAATGGAGAGTAACTCCGTTCTGACACTGTAGGCCTGCTGACGCCTTCTGGCAATGCCATTCCATTGTTCCCACTTGGCCTGATCCCTGCTGATCTAGAGGAGCAAGTAGTGCAGTCTTGGCCAGACTTTGCTCCCGGCTAATCTTGACAGTGTTCCACTGCTTCTGAATTTAGTTCTGGCCCATTATAGGCAGCCCTGAGGTTGTGGAGTTTCTCTCTTCTCCCCACTACAGTACACAACTAAAGGGTTATCTGTTCTTCATGAATGGAAGAGGAATAGAGATTGTAATTACTTTTTTAGGTATTAACTTAGAGCCCCCCAAGTTTAAGTTTCATCTCTTTTAGAAAGGCAGAACCCTGCCACACTCAGACTAAGGGAAAATCCTTACCTGTTTTCTTCTCCATAGGAGAGCCTGTCAGTCATAGGATGATAGATTGAAAGCTGGAAGGGACCTCTGTGGTCACTGAGGCTAAATATTTCATTTTATATGTGAGGAAACCAAAGCCCAAGAGGTTATTTGCCCAAAATTACATGGGTAGAAAATGACAGAGCTTAGAGTTGAAACGAGGGTCTTCTGATTCCAAATTCATCACTCTTTTTACTGTATTAGCCCTGAGAGCCTTGGTTGTGATAGACTTTTAGTTTCCAAAAGGAGAGCCTTGCCTCCAAGGTCCAAATTCTCTTAAAATGCAGAAAAGGCCAGCAGTTCACTACTGCCTGAAGGCATTATCTATTTTTAACCTCAATTTCTCATTTACCAAGCCTCTATCTGACTTTGAGTTAGAAAGTCTTTGTAACTCCCTTTATATCCTAATGATAATCTGTACCCATTCAGAATAATTGGGGAGGGGAAGTTGTCATTTCAACAATTTGCCAAGGGCTGTAGGTGTCTTTTTAGTCTCCAGCACAATTGAAAGGGAGAGTGAGAAAGCCAAGGAACTAAAATCTCTAAGTGGAGTTCTTTAATGGAATAGCTATCTACCTTAATAACTTTAATTCCTATTCCAAATTCCTGCTTTTATAATGGGTATTTGGCTGTTCATAAGCCTTGAGGCCTGGCTTCTGATCTAGGATCTAGGACTAGAGAAAACAGATGGTCTTAGGAACCCGGGATTGAAGTTTGGCAAGGCTGAGCAGAAATAGGACAAGGAAACAAGGTATTCTAGGTTAGGGATTAGCCATAGGGTCAAGACTACAAAGGGAAGAAAATTAGTCCAGAGTTCATAGATTTGGAAAATAAGGAGAGGTAGAGTAAATGGAGGTTGCAGTGAAGCAAAGACTAGATTTAGGAAAAGTGAGGCAATAGGAGAAATGGAAGAGAAGGCAATTTCAGAGGTCATGAAGATAAAATAGTTATAGATGATGGTGAAATCAAGCTATATCCATCCCTATGTATTGCTGAGGTGGAACGAAGAGCATGTAGTTGTGTTTGAGGAGGTTGATAAACTGAGAGGCCAAGGCATTAGAGGGTCATTTACATGGTGAAATCCCCAAGTATTAGGGCAGGGGAGGAGGTGAAGAAGAAGACACTAAACCCTTGAGAAAAGATAGAGAATGGCCTGTGGACTTGTAAGTGGCTGCAACTACTATCACAGTCTTTATTAAGCATCCACTATGTGCCAGGTGTTGGAGATATGAAGACAAAGAATGGCACAATCTCAAAGGAGAGGTTGTTGAGTGATGATGGAAAAAGGAGGGTCTGGAAGTGGCAGGGAGGAGCAAAGACACTTCACCTGGTCAGGTATACTGAGAGGCATGAGATATGGGACACCCAGTACTAGAGAAGGTGGCCAGAAATGCAGTGTCTTTTGCTGGGAGCTAGGTTTTTTTGGAGAACAAGAAGATGGAAGGAATGTGATCTATGATTTCATCAGCATTCAGGACTCCTGGTATGGGAACTCCCTTTGCCAACTTGTTTATGGTTTAATACATAAGTCCAATAGAGTTGTGTGAAGTTCATGGAAGGTAAATGACTTATCCAGTGTCACACAGTTAACAAGTATCTGAGGAGAGATTTGAATCCAGGTCTTCCTGGCTTTAAGTCCAGCTCCCTATACAATAGGCTAAAGTGACTCCTAGAGCAATTTGAAACTATGCCCATAGGGCTATAAAACTGTGCATACCCTTTGATCCAGCAATACCATTGCTAGGTTTGTATCCCAAAAGAGGTCATGAAAAAGTGAAAAGGACTCACGTGTACAAAAATATTTATAGCAGCTCTTTGTGTGGTGGCAAAGAATTGGAAATTGAGGGGATGTCCATCAACTGGGGAATGGCTAAACAAGTTGTGGTATATGAATGTAATGGAATACTATTGTGCTATAAGAAATGATGAGTAGGTGGATTTCAGAAAAACCTGGAAAGACTTACATGAACTGATGTTGAGTGAAGTGAACAGAACCAGAACATTGTACACAGTAACAGCAACACTGTGTGATGACCAGCTTTGATAGATTCAGCTCTTCTCAGCAATACAATGATCCAAGACAATTCTAAAAGATTCATGATAGAAAATGCTATCCATGTCCAGAGAAAGAACTATGGAGTCTGAATGCATAGCAAAGCATACTATTTTCACATTTGTTTTTTTCTTTCTTGTGATTTTCCCCTTTTCTTCTGATTCTTCTTTCACAACATGACTAATGTGGAAATATGATTAATATGATTGTATGTGTATAATCCATATCGGATTGCTTGCTGTCTTGGGTGGGGGGAGGGGAGGAAGGGAGAAAAATTTGGAACTCAAAATCTTATAAAAGTGAATGTTGAAAACTATCTTTACATGTAATTGGGAAAAAACAAAATAGTATTAAGTGGGAAAAGTTTTTAAAAAAAATAAAGTGACTCATAGAAACAATTTGTTTTGATGGGAACCTGTGATTTTATAAGTATAGGGAACCAATGCAGATGGACAATTGTTCTACAATTTGTAGTCTTGGCCAGCTGCCTAGGGCACTGAGTGGTTAATTGATTAACTCAAAGTCAGGTAGCCAGTATGTGCCAAAGTTGGGACTTGAACCCAGGTCTTCCTAACAGTCTAGCTCACAATCCATTATGCCATCCTACCTCTCAGTAATTAATTGTAACACATAATATTACATATTAAATACATTAGAAAATTGTAAAAATAAATTGCTATACCAGATCTGAAGGGGAAGTTCATTGCCAGCAGAGAAGCTCAAGAAATTAATCAAGATACTTTCTTAGTCACTATCCCATAAAGAGGAATAATGTTCTCCTGGCTTATATCTGAAAGCTTGACCCCTGCTCACAAATTTCTAGTTACACAAAAGACGGTTATAGATGATGAATAGTAGGTAAATCCATTTATCCAAACAGATAGCAGACAGAAATCAGAGAAGTTATACAGATTAGAATATACCAGCCAAGGCACAGAATGAATGAACTCTCCCACTTAAAGCAAGATATCACAGCTCAAACAGGAGAAAAAAGCCTCAATCACACCCAGGGGAAAATTTCCCACAATCTCTTTGGAGGCAAGTGGACATTTTGAGGAGCTGGATTTTCCCTATATCTGTGCCTTACGGAGTGTGCCCTCTCTTGAAACAAGAAGGAAGGAAACATCTCTCTCTGTTTCTCTCTCTCTCTCTCTGTTTCTCTTTGTCTCTCTGTCTGTCTGTCTGTTTTTCTCTCTGTGTCTCTTTGTCTGTCTCTCTGTCTCTGTCTCTGTCCCTCCCAGAATAGAGACTCTCTTCTCCAAAGCTCTTGTGCCAACCTCACTCCTCATGCAGGCATGAGATCATTAAGTGATCATTCTTTCCACCTTTTGCCCCCACAAGGGGGCAATATCAAGAGGGTATATATGCTAGGAAAAAATGATGGGGGATGGGATCAATGTATATGTAGAGGGAGGGGTTGGCCATGGAAAAGAAAGGCCACTTTATTAAAAATGACTAGAGAAGAGAGTTGGGGATGTTATCCGGAAGTTTTAGGATGAAAAGAGGGAAAGAAGAGGGAGCTCATGGCAAACGACCTCTCCTTTTGAAATAAAGAAAGGAGGTCCTCAGCTGAGCAGGAGAGTAGGTGTGAGAGTCTGGAGATAAAAGAAGTTTGGAACAGTTTCGGTGGGGAGTGAGATAGGAAATAAATTAGGCAAGAGTCAAAATGTTGACTTGTTCTACTGATGGCCCAACTGAGATTAGTTAAGTCAGTTCAGTCTCCCAAATTGCTCCAGCTCTGTTCAGTAGCACATGAGTAGGAGCAGAGGAGACACAGGTTTCAGTAATCCAGGGTTTGGCAAGGGATGAACAGCAACAGGACAAGGGCAAGTTACTTAACCTCTCTTGTCCTTAGTTTACTCATCTGTAAAATGTCCTCTAAGGTCCCTTCAAGCTCTAAATCTACGATCCTATGTAGTGGTTGACTACAAGTTGAGATTGGGAAAGGAGGAAAGAGATATCAGAGCAAGGGTAATGGCTTAAGAAAAGGATTAAAGGATGAAAGTATTAGAAGTAAGGATGAAGGGGAAGAATAAGTTTAGAATGGATAGCACATATAAAGAAATGGAGTGTTAGGACATTAGAGTCACAGAAAAATGACAGAATTTTTGATCCAAGAAGTGGAACACTTGTGGATAACAATGAGATCCAGAGTGTATGCATTCCTAGGTGTGGCAGAAGTGGAGTAAAGGAATAAGTCCTGGGATCTGTGGAGATTGAGAAGCTCACAGCTTGAGTTGTTTGAGGGAGAATCAACATGAATGTTGAAGTCCCCTGGTATAAGAACTGGAGTTGGGGAAGAGAGAAAGCAGTGAGCCACGTATCGGACTCCCTGAGAAAGTAGGGGGAAATGACTTGAGGGCTGATAGGCAATGATTTGTGTAGAAAAAAAAAAGAGTGAACCCCTAATAAGGAAGAGTTGCTAAGTGAGGATGGCAAAATTAGTCTGAAAGTGGCAATGGGAAGCAAGGAATATTTCAACTCCTCTGTTATCAGTATGTTGAGGGAGGAGTGATATGAGAGAGGGTTCTGGAGAAGATGGCCAGAGATAGAATTATTATATAGAGGAAACCAGGTCTCAATAAGTGCAAGTAGATGGAAGAAGTATGAGAGGAAGTGTTCCAGAAAGAAGGGAACATTATTTATTATGGAACAAGAATTTCAGAGGGCACAATGGAAAGGGTTCCCCTCCTGACTCCCTTTTTGACTCTTAGGACTTTGTCATCATTCTCTCTCAGAGGTACCTGCTCCCACCTCTACTTGTCAGCTCCCTTTCCTGCACTGTCTTCTTTCATTGAAATATAAGGTCCTTGAAGGCAAGGATTGTCTTCCTTTTTGCTGGAGTTTGTATTCCCAGTACTTGGCACAGTGCCTGGCACATAGTAAACAGTTAATAGATGCATATTGCCTTGTTGCCTTGTCTTGCCTCATTACCATGACCTTGAGTCATGAGTAAGATAGGCTTGAAGAGGATGGTGTAATAGAACAGGAGGTGGTAGTTGAGAATAGTTTATCCCCTAGGTAGTCCGTCATTAAGTAAGTAATCTAGGAATAGGAAGAGTAACAAGTGGTAAGTGTTTGCAAACAATAGGAGTAATAAGCAGGTAGCAATGAAGGTTTAGTTTCCATAGGGTGTTATTTCAATTTATCAAAAAATGATGTATCTATATCTATATATAATTCTATCTATTCATCTATCTATCTAGTTTGTACATTTTTTTATACATTGTTTACACGTTGTCTCCCCCACTAGACATAAGTCCCTCCACAGCAGGGAACATTTTTAGCCTTTCTTTGTATGTAGTACAATATCTGAATGCAGTAGGCACTAAGTAAATGCTTGTTTTCTTAATTTGGCTATGAGGGAAAAGGTCAGGAGCTGTGGGCCTTGGGCTGGCAGGGTAGGGGACTTGGGGAAGGTCCTGCAGGATATTGAGGCAGCTAGGTGGTGCAGTGGATAAAGCACTGACCTTGGAGTCAGGAAGAACTCAAATCCTGCCTCAGATACTTAGTAGCAGGGTGACCTTGGGCAAGTACCTTAAAGAGTTGTTCTAAGAGTCCACTGAGACAACACGTTTGAAGCATTTTGCAAGTCTTCAATGCTGAATACACGCTAGCTATGATTATTAGCAACATCTACTAAGATTCTTGTCACTTAGATTAGTTTTTCCCTAAAAGATCATTCTCTGGGATTAATTAGTCCAGAAGACTAAGGCTTAAATTGTTGGCATAGCTTCTTGATTGAGTAAATAGAAAAGGCCAGAGTTAACTTAGGCTCTGAGCTCACTCTCCCAACCCATTCTTGGACTAGCAGGTCAGGTCCCCAGAGCTTAACTACTACCTTTCCCCCTTGGGGTTCTAGGGGATATGTGGTTCTCTAATGCTATTGTCTTCCCTTAATTGTCAATTGCCATATATCTCTCCAATGTCATTTAACCTATAAGCATCCATTACCTTTAATAAAGGATTTTTTTTTTTTGCTTTTTGGTGAGGCAATCGGGGTTAAGTAACTTGCCCAGGGTCACACAGCTA
The DNA here is from genome assembly GCF_900497805.2 of Vombatus ursinus. Classification (NCBI taxonomy): domain Eukaryota; kingdom Metazoa; phylum Chordata; class Mammalia; order Diprotodontia; family Vombatidae; genus Vombatus; species Vombatus ursinus. The sequence goes on along the minus strand of NW_020954564.1, from coordinate 9,270,962 downwards.
GTAAGTGTCATGTGTCTGAGACTGGATTTGAACTCACATCCTCCTGACTCTAAGGACTGAGCTCTATCCACTGTGTCACCTAGCTGCCCCTATAATGGAATATTTCTTGAGAAGGAATAATAAGATTCAAAGCAACCACCTCTGAAACTGGGAGTTCCAACTCTCTTCTACCACCTCAGTCCTGGGGGAGAATGGACTCATATTTAAAATGGTGACTACCAAACATCTGACACACCAAGTTTACTTGTGAGTATGTCATAGCCAATGGACAAGTTGCTCCCTTGTTTGTAGGACTAATGTCTCCGGTGTTAGGCCAAGTCACTCACTGTCAGACTGGGTTTAATATGTTGTTCCTTAGGACTGACTCCTCCCTAGACTTGGCTGATGAGTCAGTTGCTGGGTGAGTGGCTCTTCTGACTTTTGAAAACTAACAAGGTTGTAACCTGGTCTGTCCCATCATCAAGATCAGGAAAGAGCACATACAAAGAGGCAAAGAAGCAAAAGGTGCCAACGGTTCATGACTATGTTAGATTGGCCAATCTTCCCATTATGAACACACTTGACCAGGTACGCCACCATGGCAAATGTGGAGGTAGGGGAGTTTCATCCAACTAAATCAGTGCTATATTCTTGCTGAAGAACCTTTCCATGCTATTGTCAAGTAAACTTTTACTAAATGTCAGAGTGGATGGTCTTTGAGTGTCTCATTTAGTTCCAGTCTTAAATCTGTACCACCAGACTGACCTGAGTTAGTCATGGCCCAGAACACAGGGGCAAAATGAATTTCTGGAAGAGGTGGCATAGGAATTGGGCTTTAAAGGGTGGGCAGGAATTCAACAGGTAAAGAGTAGGGAGGCAAAAGGAGCAGGGTGAGCAAAGACACAGAGCTGGGAGATCTCAGTATGTGTTTGGGCATGGAATCTTGTCCAGTTTGCTACCCTATCCCTAACTCCCTTCCCCTCCCACCCTCTCCAAAATGTGTGTGGGAGGGTGGGGAGACAAAGAAAGAAAAAGGAAATCTTTATAATAAAAATCAAATGCAAAGTCAAGCAAAACAAATTCCTAAAATGTATGTCTTATTCTGCATCTTGAGTTCATCATGTTCCTGTTAGGAAGTGGTTATCATGCTTCATCATTAGGTCTCTGGAATCATGGTTGGTAATGAAATGATTAGTTATTTACAATACTATTCATGTGTATTTTCCTGGTTCTGCTCAATCTATATTATTTCATAAAAGTCTTACCAGATTTTTCTGAAACTATCCCTTTTGTCATTTCTTACCATGTAACAACATTCTATTACACTCATGTACCATAATTTGTTCAGCCATTCCTTAATTGACAAGAACTCCCTTAGTTTCAAGTTTTTTGCTATAACCATAGAAGCTGATTTACATATTTTTGTAAATCTTTTGTCTCTTTAAGGGTATAGGTTTAGTAGTGGTATTATTGGGCAAAAGGTTATATACAATTTTGATTTTTGGGGGTGTAATTCCAATTTGCTTTCCAGAATGGCTGCACTAAATTCATAGCTTCAACAGTGCATTCATTTAGTGTACCTTCTTTTCTGCCACCCCTCTATTATTTGTCACTTTCCTTTTTTTGTCATAATTGACAAATTCTTATTCACTTAATCAACTTCAATAAGGTCTGTGATTTTTTTTTTATTCTAAGCATTTAATATCCTGTTTCAGGTTTCTTGAGAATTAATCTTTCAATGCCTTTGAAATTGTGTCACCTTCAACTCAGACTTCCTCTATGTATACTTGGTCTGGACTAGGTGCTCTGTCCATCATTATTTTCTTCATCATCCAGCATACCAGAAACTGTGGCATTACATTCCAAATGTTGACTCTAGTGTCATTGGTAGAGAAAAAAGTCAGAGAAATCTTGATGTTTTTTCTCCCTGTTTTTCAATTATTGTTCTCCTTCCAGTTTTCATCCTCAAATGCTCTTGGGATGATCTCACTGAATTGAGCCTTTTGCTAAGTATTCTGCAGACTTCTTTGTTTTTTTCTACTGCTTCTTATTGTTTCATGAGGCCATACTGCTTCATCTTCCACAACGCTCCACTCTAAGATCTTAAATAGTAGTTTATGTTCTAAACTTTTGTTGCCCTTAGCTGCCATCTCTCTCCATGTTTGACTCCAGTTTACTTTTCCTGGCTAGTTTCATATTACTTTGCTTCATGCATTCTGTCTTCCAAACAAAATGGACTGACTACTCATCATTCCCAGAACTTGGCATTGTCTCCTGTCTCAAGTGCTTTGCACAAGTGGTCCTCCATACTTGGAATGAACTCCCTCCTCAGCTTTTCCTCTTAGAATTCTCAGCTTCTAAGGCTTAGCTCATGGGCCACCTGCTAGAAAGAGTCTTCCCTAAACCCTGTCTTCATTTGCTGTCTCTTTTACTTTTATCCAGTATATACTTTTCTGTATACATGTTGTATCCTTGTGGTAGATTATAAGCTCATAGAGGGCAAGACATATATACACACACAGATTTGTCTTTCTCTCCAGTGCCTAAAATGATCTTTGCACATAGTAGATATTTAATTAATGCCTGTGGAATTGAATTAGACTTGCTAAGAGATAAAGTGCTTGCCAGCTAAGGCAGTTTCTAGGCTCTTTTGGTCTTCAGTAGAGGAATCTAGATGGCATAGTGGCTCAGGAAAACTTGAGGTCAACTCTGGCTTCAGACACTTACTAGCTGTGTGACCACAGGCAAGTCACTTCACCTGTTTGCCTCAGTTTCCTCACCTATAAAATGGGAATAATAATTACACTTACCTCTCAGGGTTTTTATGAAGATAAAATGAGGTAATATTTAGTGTGCAAACCTTAAAGTTTGCACACTAAACCTTAAAGTTTAGTGCTTTTGTGAAGCTTAAAGTGATGTATTAATGCTAATGATGATGATGATGGAGACTGATTTACATTGGTTCCTTATGAAATGGTCTATGCTAATGTTTGTTCTTTACATTTCCAAATTTCAGCTTGCTTCAATAGGTCAGGTTGGACTTCCCTTAATTATATACTATATTTTCTTATTTTTATAATTTCTTCTAATTTGTGATTGATTTTCATTTTTATTTTAACAAGTCAATGGTAGACTGTACAGTTAATTTGGAAATGATTCTCAGCAGTTGTTTACTCTGTTAGAATATAATTGTTTGTTGCGGTGGTAGTGGTCTGTTGTATGCTATGCCCAGACTTCTGACTCTGTTCTCATAGAAAGTATTAAGGCTTCTGAATAGTCTATAAGCTTTTGGTCTTTCTCATTTCTTACTCTTCAAACATGACTTCCAACTTTTTTTCTTCAGTCCTCCTCCCTATAGTACAAAGCATCTATCAATTTAATCTAGAGGGTCACATTTGAATGAACCACCTATAAAGTTGGCTTATCAGCACATATATCTTGTACATGTAGAGCAGAGGGACAATTAATTGAATTTGGAATTGAATAGGAGGAAAGTGAGCTGGATTACATTTAGGAAATTACAAAGTGCTTTTTTAGTGACCCAAAACTTCTCTCTGAAAAAAAGAGCTCATCTTTTAAAATTGACAATCTTCTGATAGTGTCCTATGGATACACACAAAAAAAAGGATTTGTGGGAGAACATAGGCAACAGTCTCACAGTAAGAGGTATGGATGGTTTACTATGGGCACTGTTGGAGGGATGGCAATATCATAGATTTAGAACTTGAAGGGAGGTCATTGAGTCCAACCCCAAAGTCCTAATTTTTCAGATGAGGAAACTGAGGCACAAAGCAGTTAAATGACTTATCCAGGGGTATAGTTAACAACTAGTTAAGTGTCTGGGCTAAGACTTGAACCTAGTTCTTTCTGACTTCAAGTTCAATGCCCTTTCCACAACAGTACCTTCGAGGATGAGATGGATGAATTGAAAAGTTCAGGAAGTAATGATGTAATGAAATACCATAGTAGAAACACTCATTTATATTTTTAACATTTCAGTATCTGATGTGCTGCAGGAGAAATGGCAATTAAGGATAAGTCAGGAATAATAACTTTTATATAGTGTCTTAAGGGTTGCAAAGCAATTTACATATGCTATCTCTTTTGATTTGATCTTTACAACAATCCTGTGAGATCAGTGCTGTTATCATCCTAATTTGACAGACAAGGAAACAGAGAAAAGTTAAGTAACTTATTTGCGGTCTCAAAGCTAGCAAGAATATGAGGTAGGATTCAAACTTTTCCTCACTCTAAGTCAAGCACTTTATTCACTTTGCAGAAGAGATCTGTGATGGAAGCAAGACAATTTTGAAAGTACAGTGGATAGTTCTGCAAGAGATTTACAAGAAAGGAAGATAATGAATCATAGGAATGGGGGAGGGGGAAATCACCAAATCTTTAAAAAAAAAAAAGCAACTGAGATTCAAGAGTTACCGACCCAGCAGCCTATTTTCTCATCTCTATAAAATTAGATTGACATACTCAAGCATCGAGGTTAAGCTTGATTAAAGTATGAGAAGGGAATCACCCCTTTCTACTCAGGGTGGGATGGGGTGAGGTGGGGATGGGGTTGGAGTACAATAGGAATGAGTCAACTACTCTGGCTCTTAGTTTCCTCATCTGTAAAATGGGGATAATAATCCCTTAGGCAGCTAAAGCTAATGTCAAATAAAATAATGGATGTAAAGGCTCCCAAGAGCTCTTCTTCTTCTTCTAATCATCTTTTTCTTTCTTTCTTCTTCTTCTTCTTTTTTTTTTTAAGATTAATCTGCCACCGCAGGATGCATGAACAGCACAGGCAAAGCTGAACCGCTCCAGCTTCACACGTAGCCAATCGTGAGCTTAATTGGAAGAGGAGGCTCGAGGAAGAAGCCAGTCACGTGCCTTCCATCTCCAGCTCCCCGCCCCCGCCCCCGCCCCCTCCCCCTCCCCCTCCCCCTTCTGTCCTGCCCTATCGGCCACCGTACCGGGCTCTCCAAGTCTCGCGTTGCGTGGCGCTAGCAGCGGCCCTGGTATTCGCGAAGCTCTGGGAAGATGGCGGCGCAGGTGGTCGATCTGCTGCGGGCGGTGGCCCAGCTGGAGGCGCCACTGGAGGAGCTGCGGGCCCTGCAGGCTGCCCTGCAGGCGGTGCCTCTCACCTCGCTCCGGGAACAGGCGGCTGAGCTCCGGCTCGGGCCTCTCTTCTCGCTACTCAACGGGAATCACCGGTGAGGGGCCCCCGGGGGGATGGCGGGGAACCCTTCCCCTCGGAGCGCCTCCCTCCGTCCAGTCCTGTCGTGGCCCTCTGTGTCGCGATAGGGACACTGTCGGGACGCGCCCGGGCCCCCACGGGAGGTCGGGACGCGCCCGGGC
>NW_020954564.1:9082959-9265621 GCF_900497805.2 Vombatus ursinus | reverse complement strand
CCGGGCCCCCACGGGAGGTCGGGACGCGCCCGGGCCCCCACGGGAGGCCAGGCCGGAGAATCTCCCTGACCTGAAGGGGCCCGGGAGCCCCGGCATCCCCCCCCACCCCAGGCCCTGCCCGGTGCCCGATCTTAGATCTCGGAGGCCGAAGAGCAGTGTTCGAGACATGCCCGCGCTGCTTCTCCTTCTCTCGGGGCCACTCCCCGCCAGAAATAAGCAGGTTAAGGTTTCTCCCAGCACCAAGCAGACCTATAAGTCTCCTCCCCCAGAATCATTACTTAGCGCTGTGCTTTGCACCGCCCTAATGCAACACGTAAATGGGCAGAAAACGTTGGTAACATCCCAGCCCTCATTCCGTCCCCGGTCTAAGAGGGCTGTGAGTCACATACATAGATAGTAATATACTTGCCCAGCTAAATATGATAGTATTGTTATCTTTTTAGCTCATTTATTATGAAGAAGTGTGATACAGTGGAAGGAATCAGAGGACTTGGGTTCAGATTATGCCGCTGTCACTGCATGTATGACCTGGGCCTCAGCTTCCTTATTTGTAAAATACGAGACTTTGCCAGTGGTAGATACTTAATAACAGTTGAATGAGTGAATCTCACATTACTTGCCTCCCTCTCCCTCTGTGCAAACTGGTCTGTGCTCAGTCATCTTGTCTCTCCCCTTCCCCCTTTTCTTCCTCCAGTCACTTCCAGCCTCCACAGTATGTTGTTGAAACATCTTCCCCACATTACTGGTTTACAAGTGTTAATGTGTCTAGGTCTTGGTCTGTTCTGTGAGGGAAAGTTTGATATATATGTGTATATGTGTGTGTGTATATATATACATATATACACACACACACATATATATCTTTTAAATAGTGTCAAGGGTTGCAAAGAAATTTATATATATCCTATATATATATATATATATATATATATACACACACATCTTTATATCTTTGTTCCAATCCAGGTTTTGTTACTTAGAGTCATAGAATATTAGAGACTGAAGGAACTTTAAAATATAAGATGAGGAACACAGAACATAGATTGCAGATTGTTGCATGAGGTTTTGCCGGTGAAGGATAGTTACTCCATTGGAAGGATCTGGATGTCTTTTTGGTACTCTTGAGTTTTTCAGGCCTTCTAGGACCAGTCAGTTTCACTTGTGCACAAGGATGAGGGATTGGAGGAAAGTTTTTAAGAGACAGGAAAGAATACAAAGATGATTATTAAGATAATGTTTGCCCTTAAGGTAATCACGGTCTTTTAGGAGAGTACACAAACTTAGAACATGATTAAGTGCTTGAGGGGTAGGAATTTGACAAGCAATTTAATAAATGTAAGACATCTGCAGTTTATAGTTGCCTGGCACACTGAGAGGTTAAAGTGACTTTCTCAATGTTATACAGCAATATGTCAGAAATGAGACTTGAATCCAAGCCTTCTTGGCTCCAAGGCCAGCTTTTTCTTCATTATGCCTCCCTGCCTGTCTCTCCCTGCATAAGAGTATTTAAAAGTTTTTATTTGTGTGATAATTTTCTCTCTTCCCTATCCCCTTCCCAGACTGTAAAATATGTAAGGATAGGTACTATACCTTATCTAAACTTTATATTACCTTACAGCCAGCATAATATTTTGTATATATGGTTTTCTTTTTTTCTTTTTTTTTTTTGGCTAAGCAATGGAGTTAAGTGACTTGTCCAGGGTCACACAGCTAGTAAGTGTTATGTGTCTGAGGTGGAATTTGAACTCAGGTGCTCCTGACTCCGGGGTCAGAGCTCTATCCACTGCGCCACCTAGCTGCCCCTATATATGGTTTTCTTAATATTTGAGTTGCATTTTTAAATCAGAAGTATTTTGTTCATATGCGAAGGAAAGGAATGCTTCATAGAAAAGATGGCATAAAGTACAGGAAAGATGTCAGCAGGCAGAGTTTTTGGGGAAGAAAGGCAGGGAGTTCTAGATATAGGGAATGAACAGAGGCAGAAAATTAGGAAAACCCTGGAAGAAGAGAAGGCGAAGACTTATATAGTGATATGATAACTATCACTTGATATTCGAAGGGCAGTCACTTGAGGTCCCCTTCTAACTGTCTTGAGCATTTCTCAGTGTTTTGCTGGATCATCATCCATTTCTCACCCCTTGGTGATGGCTGGCCTCTAAGGCTCTTCATTCCTTGACCTTCTCCCCTCTCTTTATACTCCGCTAATGATCTCATGCTCTCAATATAGGTTCATTTCTGTGTGAGTAGTCCCCAAATCTACATATCCATCCCTATTCTGAACTTCATATCTAAATTGCTAATTGTATTCTCTATGAGCCTACCTGATTGTCCCATCAGCATTTCAGACTTAGCATGTTCAGGACAGAACTCCAGACTTTCCTGTTTCTCTGAAAGTTATCATAATCCTTCCAGTTACCTAGTTTTACAATCTTGGGATCATCCTTTAAAAAAATTATTTTGAATGTACTTGTTAACGTAAATTTTGTCTTTCTTGATAAAATATAAGCTCTTTTGAGGTCAGTGACTGTTTCATCTTTGTCTTCGTATCCCCAGCATTTTGCAATGTACCTGGCACAAAGTAGGTGCTTCATAAATGCTTGTGGATTGATCCTTTTCTCCTCCTCTGTATCCAATCAGTTGTTGAGTAAGTTCCATCTCCATATTTCTACAATCTCTCCATTTCTCCTGTCCCTACCATTGCCCCAATTCAGGTCACCATGAGTATCATTTACATAGTACTTTTAAGTTTTGCAAAGCACTTTACATGTATAACCATATTGGGACCTCACAAGAACCCTGGGAGGCAAATGCTATTATTTTCCTCATTTTTTACAGATGTTGAAACCTCTGAGGTAAACAGGTTAAGTGACTTGCCCAGGGTCACACAGCTAGCAAATATCGGGAGCCAGAGTTGACAGGTTTTCCTGACTCTAGGTCCATCGCTCTATACATTCTTATTACCTGGCTACCTGCAACTGCAATTCATCCTCTGCACTGCTGCCAAAATCTTACCAAGGCAAAGTTCTGACCTGCTCAAAGGTTTTCACTGTTTCCCTATTTGCCTCTAGGATAAAATGCAGACTCTTCAGTGCATTTAAAGCCCTCTACAGTATGGTACTAACATATTTTTCCAGGCTTATTATGTATTGTTCCTTTTCATGTGTCTTCATTCTAGCCAAACTGGCTACTCCCATGTCTTTGTAATCACATTGGCTGTCACCCATACCTGGAATGCAACTTTTCTTCTCTTCTGCCTCTTAGAAACTAGCTTCCTTCAAACCTCAACTCCTTCAGGCCACCCCCTATGGGAAGTGTTTCCTGATCTCCCAAATTTTTAATCAAGAATTTTTCAAGTGCCTGCTGTACTTGATGCTGGGGAAAAAAGAGCTTACATTCTGTTGAAGGAGACAAAGTGTATGTAAATATTTACGAAATCAATACAAAGTAAAATTTTGAGGGGCAGGGTACTAGGAAACTGGGAGATCAGGAAAGACTTTGGGTATAAGGTGGCACTTCAGCAGATTTTTGAAGGTAACAGGTGATTTTAACATGTGAAGGTGAGGTGGGAATGAATTCCAAGCACAGGAGAGAGAAGAGAGATGAAGTGTCATGTTTGAAGAACAAGAAGGCCAGTTTAATAGGATCATGAAGTGTGGAAAGAAGAGTAAGGTTGGTTGGAACCATGTTGTGAAGAACTTTAAAAACTAAACAGAAGCTTATATTTTATTTTAAAGGTAATAGCCATTTTAGTTTATTGAGTAGGGGAGTAACTGACTCATCACTTTCTGCCCTTAAATCTCTTTGGCATTTTGTGAGGATGGATTGGAGTGGGAAGAGACTTAAAGCAGAAAGACCAGTTAGGAGGCTAACTGTTAGAATAATCCAGGTGAAAATTGTTGTGGGCCTGAACTAGGCGGTCAGGTAGTACAGTGGATAGAATTCTGGGCCTGGAGTCAGGAAGGCCTAAATTCAAATCCAGCCTCAGGCATAGCAGTGGGACTCTGGACAAGTCATTTATCCTCTCTCAGCCTTTTCCTTGAATTGTAAGCATTCCAAATGAGTTAATATTTGCAAAGTGCTTATTTAGCACAGTGCCTGGCACATAATAGGGGCTTAATAAATGCTTATTCCCTTTCCCTCATGAACCAGGGTGTTGGCTGTCAGACAGATGTGAGGATGTTGAGGAAGTATAGATGACAGGATTTGGCAGCTGATTGGCTCTATGGGATGAGGGAGAGTTAAAGAGTATGACAGAACAAGGAGGTTCCAAACCTGGATGACTGGAAGGATGGTAGTGCCCTGGACAGAAATGGGAAAGGAGGAACGGTATTGGAGGAAAGATGATGAGTTTTGTTTTGGACAAGTTGAGTTTGAAATGTGTATATGATATTCATTTTCAAATATCAGATAGGAAATATGCTACAGACTAGGGCTGGCTCTATAGATGAGCGCATGATCTGCTTAAAGATAATAATTAAACCATTTGGGGCTGATGAAGTCATCTACCTAATCAGACAGTATAGAGAGAAGGTAGAAGACTCAGAATAGTGTTCTCTTTTTTCTTAAGTTAACATGTATATACTTAGCTACGTACATAGCTTTATAATGTCATAGATTTATAGTGAAAGAAACCTTACAAATCCTGTAGTCCAACCTCCTCATTTTATAGATAAAAAAACAAGGCCCTGAGGGGTTAAGTGATTTGTCCAAGGATCCACTGCTGTTAAGTAGATTAAACCCCATCCTCTGATTCCAAGTTTAGTATTCTCTGTATGCCCTTTGTAGATTGTACATTCATTGAAAGTAGGGACTGTTTTGTTTTTGTCTTTGTATCCTCAGGGCCTGGCTTAATAGATATTTATTGAATTGAATTGAGTTGAATTGAATTCAGTAACACTTATTTCTCCAGAGGATAGGAGGTGGGAGTTATTAGCAAAAGGGATTTATGCTCCAGAAGGTAGAGTAATAAGTGGTGTCTAAGGTCCCCTTCCAACTGTGGGATTCCATGATTTTATGAAAATACAAAATGTGCATAATGGGGGCAGGGGTAGCTCTTGGCTGATGCTTTACATATTTAGAATTGTAGTGTGAAAGAAGGCTGCTGTCAAAGCAAAGTGATGCCAGATTAAGGATGGCCTTGAAGCCCGGTTTAGTAAATCTAAGTATGAAGAGGATCTTTGTAGGCCCCAATAGCTCCCCAAACCCTATCTACTATTGAGTGAAAGCTAAGGAGGAAATTGATACCATTCCTTCCCTTAATCCAGAATTTTCCTTTTCTTCAAGCTCAGCTCAAGTTCTCACTTCTCCACAAAGTTACCTAGTGTAGTGCCTAAGCCCTAGCATAGCACTTAACAGATGTTTTACACACAGTAAACTCTTATTAAATTGTTGAATTGAATTTTCTGACCCAAGTAATATCTTTCTTCTCTGGGGGAGAATACTTTAAAAAAAATGTATGTGGGTTATATATATTCAGTTTCTTTGTGACCCCATTTGGGGTTTTCTTAGTAAAAATACTGGAGTGGTTTGCCATTTCCTTTTCCCGCTCATTTTACAGATGAGGAACTGATGCAAACAGGGTTAAGTGACTTGCCCAGGGTCACACAGCTAGTAAGTGCCTGAAACCACATGAATCATCCTGATTCCAAGCCCAGGGCTTTATTCACTGTGCCACCCAGCTGCCCTTAAAACAAACAAAACAAACAAACCAAAAAAAAAAAACAAAAAACAAACCCTCTCCCCTAAATATGTTTATATAAATATAAGACACAGAAGTAGCTTATATTTAATGCCTGTGCCATTCCATCAAGCTCCAGGCACCCAACCACAGACAGCTACAGACAGCTACCTAGTTCGCTGGGACAACTCTGCTCAAGGCCATACTCCTGTGTCCAATGATAACCTACCTGAACTCATTCCTCAATAATTAACATACTTCCACACTATCATACACACCTCATCCTAGTGATTTTTAACCTAGCCCTTGTTTGTGATTGTTTACACCTCATTCTCTCTTCCCCACTGATTACTCCCTTATTCCCATCTCTCTCAACCCAAATCTCCCTCTCTCCTGTCCTCCCTCTCTAAAGCTACTTCAGTCTTCCACTGTGTTCTAAAGCACAGTGCTTACTGAAATATCTGCTCAATAGGTAACAAACTAGATTTCGTCTTAAACCTTTTCTCTGTCCGTCTTTTTGTACTCACTAAGTTTGGCTCCCTTCTGATGACACAGCTTCCTGGTATCCCTTTTTGTCACTGGCTTTACTTTGACTCATACCAGTGTTCCACTCTGCCCCACCCCCTTTCCCAGACTCACTGATCATGGTGGAAGAATTGGATTACTTCTTGCTTCCCTTGGCCACTTTCCAGGTTATCCTACTACCATCCCGGTCCTCCTTTGAAGTTCATTCTGTTCATTGTCTCCCTAGGGCGTTTTTCTTCCTCAGTGAGTTCATTGTCTGGCCCCTGGTCTTTTCTCTCCACCTTCTGCCCTCATACTCAGGGACTTCAGCATATATATTGATGCTCCCTCAAGCACTCTAACGTCCCAGCTCCTCAATTTATTCATTTCCCATGCCCTATTCCTCCACTTTGGCACGGATACACACAGAGATGGTTATACCTTTGATCTTTCCATGACCTATAAGTATTTGATATCCATGTTTATGAGCTCTGAAATTCCTTTATCTGATCATAATCTGCTGTCATTCTTCCTCTGCCTTTGCCATACAACTTCAAACCCTATTCTTTGTCTTCATGACAACTTCCAGATCCCTCCCCCTCTTAGTTCTTGCCCAGGCCATCATCCCTGCATTGGCTATACTCTCTTCCCTTCCCTGTCTTGATGCCTTGGTGAACCATTTTAATCCTTCTCTATCTTATTTTGAATCTTTTTGCCCCTTTATCCTATCATAGATCTTGCCCTGCCAAACCCCAGCCTTAAATTACTCTCACCATCTGCTGCCTTCACTCATACTTGTATACTGCCCAACAGAGGTGGAGAAACTTGGGAAATTTTGCTGTGTCCATTACAGATTTATGTTATGTGATCTCAACTGGGTCCCCTGCCTGCAGCAAGGCAATCCTTTTACATTTCCCAAATCAGTTTACTGCCCCATCCACCACTTCTGCTTTTCCAAACCTTTTCATCTCTTTTAGACCTCCCACAGTTCCCCTTCCCTTGCCCCTTCAGCTGAGATCCTTGCCTCATATTTCACTTAAAAAGTCAAGGCTGTTTACCAAGAGTTTCCTCTTTTCCCCTGTTTCTCATTTTACATCTCTCATATGCCTTCTATCACTATCACCTCCCTTATTCCTGTTTTGCCTCTGTATGCACAAGTGATCGTATTCCATCCCATCTTCTCCAGCAGGTTGTTCTGTCATCCCCATTCTCTTAGGAATCTTTGATCATTCCTTGTCTAGTGACTGTATCCCTACTGCCTTACAAAATATACACACATCTTACCCATCTTTAGAAAAAGCCTCACTTAATCTGTTCATCTCTGCTAGCTGTTGTCCTATATCTCCTTTCCTCTCACTCTCTTCTTATTATTCAATTGAATATGCTCTCTCCAAAGTCACTAATGATGTCTTAACTGCCAGATCTAATGACCTTTTCTCAATCCTCATTCTTCTTGACCTCTCTACAGTCTCTTAGACTGTTGATCACCCTCCTCCTTCATACTCTCATTCCTCTAGGTTTTCATAACACTGTTCTCTCATGGTTTTCCTTTTACCTGTCAGATCACTTATTAGTTTTTTTTGTTTGATTATCTCACAGCTTCTGTGGATTCAGTTATCTTCTCTGTACAGATGATTCTCAAACCTACTAGTCCTAATCTCTCTGCTAACCTTCAGTCTCTGTTGGACATCTCCAGCTGGATTTCCTATAGACCAGTGGTGTAAAACTCAAATAGAAATGGATTCCTGCAAGCTGTGTATTGACTTAGAAAACCATAAATTAATATTATCTCTGTTGCATTGTATTTTTATTTGTTTTGTTAAACATTCCCCAATTACATTTTAATGTGATTGGGGGAGTTTTGAAGGCAGTGTTTGATATTTCTGCCATAGACATCTTAAAGTCAACATGTTCAAAATGAAACTCCTTATTTTTCTCTGAAAGCCTTCCTTCTCTTCTTTTCTTTCCCGTTACTATGGAGGGCACGACCATAACTCTTAGTGACTCAGGCTTGCAATCAAGATGTCATTCCTGACTCCTCACTCTCACCTCTTATATCCAATCTTGCCAAGGCCTATTGATTTTACCTTTATAAAAATCTCTTACATATGCCCCCAGAAGGCCTCTTCACCTTATACCTAGATTATTGCAATTGCCTGCAGTTGGTCTCCCAGTCTTAAGTCTTTCTCCACTTTAGTTGGTCGATCACTCAGCAGTCAAACTGATCTTTCTAAAGTGATCTGACCATATCACTCCCTACACCCCCCCCCCCATTAAGTAGCCTTCAAGGGCTTCCTACCACCTCCAGGATCAAAAATAAAATCTTACACTTTTTGACTTTCAAAACTTTTCATAAGCTAGCCCTTTCCTACCTTTGTTGTCGTTTTACACCTTACTTTACAGTCAAGTGACACTGTTCTTTGCTGTTCCTTGTACAGGACACTCCATCTCCTGACTTTGAGTGTTTCGTTGACTGTCTCTCGTACTTGAAATGCTCTCTTTCCAGATCTCTTCCGCATGGCTTACTTGACTTTCTTCTTATCTCAGCTGAAGTCATACCTTTTGCTAGAAAGTGTTCCTACTCCTCTTAATCTTAGTGCTTTTTCTCTGGGACTACCCCTAATTTTTCCCATGTAGATCTTGTTTATACATGATTGTTTCAGTATTGTAGAGTAGAGATTGTCTTTTGCCCTTCTTTTTATCCCGGGTGCTTAGCACTGTGCCTGACATAAGAAATTCTGGTTGACTTACTGACGATATACCCCAGTTTGCCCGAGACAGGAGTGTTCTTAAATGTTAATATGGCTTTCTGGACTTTGATGTTTAACTTTTCTTTGCACCAGTCCAATTAGTAGCAGAGTCCTTTAGATTTTGCCTTTACAGGATCTTAATTCCTTCTTGTCCATTCCTCATCATCCAGTAATTCAGAACCTGAATTTTTTATTTGTTGATTCATAGCAGACGCCTAGCTGTTATTTCTACCTGTAACCTCCCTCTTCCTGCTCACTGCTAACTTTGCTGTGATACCTTCCCTAATTTTCCTTATCAGAATCCACAGATTATCACAGAATTTTATAGTAGTAAGGAAACTTTTTTAGAGCTTTCATCTGTTTGGGAGATTGTGTGGAAACTCCTTTTACCAGTGCAGATCAACAGCTTATCTGCAGTCTGAGAGAGGTGCCTGGGCCACTGAGAGATTGTGCCTTACTTATGATAATAAAACTAGTATGTGTCAGAGGCAGGACTTGATCCCAGGTCTTTCTAACTCCAATCCCCCTGTTTACTATGCCACATTACTTCTATTTTCTTTCTTTTCTTTTTTCTTTTTCCTGAGGCATTTGGAATTAAGTGACTTGCCCAGGGTCACACAGCTAGTAAGTGTCAAGTGTCTGAGGCTGGATTTGAACTCAGATCCTCCTGATTCCAGGACCAGTGCTCTAACCACTGTATCTCCTAGCTGCCCCTATGCCACATTACTTCTTAAAAGGACCTTGGCGGTCATGTAATTTTTGTTTTAGAAAAGAGAAAACTGAAGCATAGAGAACTGAAATGACTTCCCATGGCTACATGGTCACCTGATGGTAGCAGAGCCAGGAACTCTAGGTCTCCCGATTCTCAATGCAGTGTTCTTTGATCCCATTTCTTAATTTCCATAGGACATTGTTCCTACCTCTCATTTCATTTATTGTGTATTTCGTGTTAAATTGTGTGTGTGTATTATCAATCCCACAAAACTGTAAAGTGCTGGATATTTATTTAATGGGTATTTTTGGACAGATGTTTAGGGCAGAAAGTGGCTTATGTAAAAGTAGAGGGACAATAGAAAAAGTAATAGGATTGTTTTAGAAAAAAAGGGCTAGTGGCAGCTAGGTGGCGCAGTGGAAAGAGCTCTGGCCTTGGAGCTGGGAGGACCTGAGTTCAAATATGGCCTCAGACATTTACTAGCTGTGTGACCCGGGGCAGGTCACTTAGCCTTGATTGCCTTAAAAGAAAAAAAAAAAAGGAAAAAGAGGGCTAGCTTCCTGCACAGGTGAGGACCCATTGGTGTGAACCATTGCATATAATATGTATGTATCAGTTGGTTTTCCTGGATTAGTTTTTCTTTTTTCTTTCTAAAAAATCCTTTATCCTAAGGGATGACTGCCTGGGAGAAGGAGGAATGGGGGAGTAGGGAGGAATATAGGTGATGTAAAAATAAAAGAGATGAATAAAAAAATGAAAAAAAGAGTCAAAAGCTAGATAGTTTGATTTGAATTTAGAATAGCAGTAGATTGTGAAAAAAGGATAATAGGTAATGAGAGGTAGGTTAATTTGTAAAGAAAGGTGAAATTAGAGCTGAGAGTGAGCCATCTACCCGGTAAAGGAAGGGAGACCATTTCATGATTTCTGAGAGAGCTGACAGGAGTCTTACTACTCAACGTATTAGGTGTACTGGATTGCAGGTCAATTGGAACTGATAGAGAATAGAATATTTTTTGATCTGTAAGTAAAAGTGAGAAATAGAACCAGAAATTTATTTAAAAAGGAAACCACAAAAGTTTGAATATTGTGTTAATCTGAATCAATGGCATGAATAATATGTGCCTCCAAATTATTTGTTTGTATATAATGTACACTCTGAACTTGAAAATAATTAGATGTTAGAGTTTGAAGAGTCTTTAGGGGCAGCTGGGTGGTGCAGTGGATAGAGCACTGGCCCTAAAATCAGATGGACCTGAGTTCAAATGTGGCCTCAGACCAAACGCTTGACACTTACTAGTGCTGTGATCCTGGGCAAGTCACTTAACCCCAATTGCCTGGAAAAAAAAAAAAAAAGAGTCTTTAGACTCAAACCTTTAGACTTCAAACCTCCTCAGTTGACATATGGGAAAACAGGTCTAACAAAATGAAGTGATTTAATAACCAAGGTCATGTGGTAAGTTCAGTAGCAGAAGTAGGACTAAAACTCATGTTTCATTGCTTCTAATTGCAATCTTCGTTGTATCGTACCACATTCTTTCCTCCTTATCCTAAGCAACTGGCTGAGCTTGTATTGTGTGTCAAGATTACGCAGGATTGGTATGGGAGAGAATTCAATGGAAAAGGCTGAAGTCCCAAAGACAGTCCTTGGAAGAGAAACCTGATTATTTGGGTAGTGGTGAAAGAAAATTACTAAGAGTTAAATACTAGGTAACCTGTTGTTTGATTAACTGTATATATTTAATGAACATGACTTTGTCACAGCATATCTTTCCTATTCTACACTATCACATTTAATTATGTGATGTTTTGTTCTTAACCTGTTTCATATGAAACACGTTTCCCCAACATGCTTGTAAGAAGCATTATAGGGCAAGGATTATATCTTTTACTTCTCAGTTTTCTCATGTGCTGAGTACATGGCATGGTACATAGTTGCAGCCTACATTAGGTTGTCCTAATAGTGGACCAAATGACCAGAAATTCATTTGTGAAAGGTGCATTGAATATTCACAAACAGTGGTAAAACGTGATCTGTTAGTTGTCCATTGAATGTTCACGAACAGTGTAAAACATGGTCTGTTAGTTGTGCAGATTTAGGAGTTTTTGTTTCCCCTAGTACATCAGAAACAGTCCTTCCCTTCCCCCCCTCCCCCAACTTAATCAGTTTTATTTGTACAGATATGCAAAGCTATAGGCTGGGTGCTAGTCATAGATCAGTTTTGGTAAGTCAGTGAAAATACTGGAATTTAACAGACTGCTAAACCACCCTGCTATTTATATCCTACGTGACTTCCTTTCTGCCTGTCTTGATAAATGATGGGTCTTGGTTTTCAGGGAACAGACTACCTTGTGTGTGTCCATACTGGAGAGAGTTCTCCAAGCTATGGAACCAGTCTACGTGGCCCGAAACCTTAGGGATGAACTGCACAGGGGCTTATCTCACTCTGATGATGCTGTGGTAATCCTCACCCTGTCCCAGGTATGGAATTTTAATAGTACACATGCTGCCCTGCACAAGATTTTTCTTTTTCTACAGAGATGTGGGTGTATAATGGCAGTTATAATCCAGTTGTGATGATGAGGGGGTCTATATCAGGATTTACACTGACTCATACTGCTGTGATAATGATCCTTAATGCATAATAAAAGGAATTTTGTTGAGGGGTGGAATGATTATGTGTCTCAGCAGATGCAGATGTTTGAGTATTGTATTGTAATCCTACAATGGGAGTCTGTTGGCTGATTAAGATCTTGTAATTTTTCAGGTTGGAAGAATTGTAGAAAATTCAGAGGCTGTTACTGAGATTCTTAATAGTCCTGAATTACTGAAGGAAATAATTTATTGCATTGGTGCAGAAAAATTGTCTGTAGCTAAAGCGGTGAGTATTCTAGATGTGTGAAACACACTCTTAAATCACAAGATTTCAGAGTTGGAATGTAATATTTGAGAGATAACTGAGTTTAATCTATACTTGAATGAGAATCCCCTTTAGAACACTCCTAGACATAGCAAATAAGCAGAGAAGCTGATCTCTTTTAAAAAAAAAAAAGGTAGTTTTGATAGTGAAGGATTTGTGTGGATAGTTTTTAGTAATTGAATTGGAAGCCTCTTTTGGGGTATCTCAGTGATGCATTGCTAAATGAATGCTAATTAGTAAGTTTTTGCCCCTTTCCTTGAGATTGCATAGTGTAGTATACATAAAGTTCTCATTTACTCAGTTGTTGTCAGAAGAAACCTTATAAAAAGTTCTTAGTTGTGAGCCATTGATTTTTTTAGCTTGCTATTTTCAGTTAGTGGGAAATAGCATGGTATAGTGGAAAGAAGCCCAAGGCCTGGCATTGCCACTTACTATCTGTGTGACTTTGAACAAGTGGCTTAACTTCTCTGATCATCAGTTTCCCAAGATATAAAATGGAGAAAATTATAACTGTTCTTATTGGGTTATTGTGAGTTTCCAATGAAATAATATATGTTAAGCTCTTCATAAAGTACTTTTGTATTACCATTATTTTCCTGTGTTTACACGATTAAGAAAATTATTTCCTTTTGCAAGGCCATCAAGTCATTGTCAAGAATATCCTTAACTCAAGCTGGATTGGAGTCTTTATTTGAAAGCAGCCTGCTAGATGATTTGAAAAATGTAATGAAAACTAGTGACATCGTACGGTACAGGGTCTATGAGGTAAAATGAAAACTGTACTTTATATTGTCTATACCAAAATATACAAAGAGCTTGTTGTGGGATGATCCAGGAAAATCATGCTAGATTTTAATATTGACAATATGTTACAGATTATAGTACATGCTGCAGTATAAAGAACAATCAGCAAATAAGTGTTTGTTTACTGTGTATGTGACAGATTGCAACATAATATGGGATACAAAAATTTCACCGGATTGAGGGGCTCTGTCCACAGAGAATTTAACATTTAACTGAGAAGGGAAGACAAACACGTAGGTACACACACACACACACACACACACACACACACACACATACATTTATTAAGTGCCTAATTGAAGCAACAGAGTATAGTTGTTAATGGATTTAAAGCCTGTCTCTGATACTTTCTATTTATTTGATTTTAGCAAGTCACTTTATCTTTCTTAGTTTTGTGACCTGTAAAATGAGGGATGAACTATCTGTATCCCTTCCAACTCTGAATCCTATGATCCTATGAATAGATAGAACCTAAATCCTGAAATGTTGACTGTCTGCAAGCTAGATTTGCTTTTTAATAGGATTAAAAACAAAGACTAAAAGTTTTCGTTGCTAGTTCTGTCTTTTTTTTTGTTTGTTTTGTTTTTTGGGTTTTTTGGCTAGGCAATGGGGTTAAATGACTTGCCCAGGGTCACACAGCTAGTAATTGTTATGTGTCTGAGGCTAGATTTGAACTCAGGTCCTCCAGAATCCAGGGCCGGTGCTCTATCCACTGGGCCACCTAGCTGCCCCTGCTAGTTCTGTTCTAATCTTAATCTAAAACATCCAACATCATTCCTTTAAAACATAGGGAAAATTTTAAAAACATCATAGTTTTTTTCTGTGTTGACAGTGTATTGTGTGAAGTTTCAAGCTCAGGGTAGAGGCATGTGTTGGTTTTATTTAGAACTAAAAATGCTATTTTAAGTTCCCTCAGTCTTTATTTTAGGTTAAATTGAGAACCAGCGTTATACTGGTTGGCTCTTTTTACATCTCTGTTTTTGTTTTTGTTTTACTCTAGCTGATTGTGGAGATTGCCTCTGTGTCACCAGAATCCTTAAAATACTGTACCAACAGCGGATTAGTAACCCAGCTCATTAGAGAGCTGACTGGTGATGATGTGCTAGTCAGGTGGGTTGAACATGGTGATTTTGGAAAGCAAACCTCTGCCTAGAGTTCAGCCAGATCAGCTCCCTAACAGACCCTTAGAAGAAATGACCATCTAGGCATGATTGTCAGAGCCTTTGTTAGAGGCAACTGGCGTAGTAAAAAGAGCATTGAATTTTGAGGTAGAGGTCCTGGGTTAGAGTCATGGCTCTACTACCTCCTTATGTGAATTTGGCAGTCAGCCTTTCTTGACTTCGTTTTTCTCATACATAGAAGAAGGGGGGTGGACTAGATGTTCTCTGAGGTCTCTTTCTATCCCATGTTGTTTCATAGTATTAGTTAATTGAGAGGAGACAGTATAAACTTAAGTCACTACGCGAAAAAGAAAAAATCAAGACATACCTTTTACCCTGTGTTTTATAAATGTGATCTTAATTAGTAATATCCATAAACTAAGTCACAGAATCATAGAATGTTAGAGCTGGAAGGAGCAGCATTTGAGTATCTCAGATTGAGTGATTCATTTTTGTAATGCTTTTAATAATACAACGTACAGTGTACAAATTCTTGTTCATTAAAAGTACTCTGATGTCAGCTAATTAAAATCCTTCTGTTCATTTTATATATTGCAGAGCCACCTGTATAGAAATGGTGACATCACTGGCATACACTCATCATGGACGACAGTACCTTTCCCAAGAAGGAATAATTGATCAAATTTCTAATATCATCGTGGGGGCAGATTCTGATCCTTTCTCCAGTTTCTATTTGCCAGGTAATAGACATTGTTTTTCCTTTGTAATAGAGGCAACCACTGAATCATCTGCTTAGAAAAGAGGCCAGGGTTTGTTGTCTTTGAAAAAAACCTTAGAACTGACTCCTTTTAGAAGAGTCCCGAGTCATTTTATCCTAAAGAAACATCTGCTGAAGCCTCTGCTCTGTCTTTTCAGGTTCCTTGTTTAGGGAATTGCTGTTGGCACTGTCTTTGAAATGTCTCCTAATGCTTAGAACATTTAGTCATGTTTCTCCTACAGCTCAGTTATGTGGAAACACAAGGTAAAGCTAGTTACAGTCCAGTGTGTGCTATTTTGCTACTTGATTCAAATTGCTTCTTTGTGACTTTCTCTAGGATTTGTCAAATTTTTTGGCAACCTGGCAATAGTGGATAGCCCTCAACAGATCTGTGAACGATATCCAATCTTTATAGAAAAAGTCTTTGAAATGGCAGAGGGTCAGGACCCAACCATGATAGGAGTAGCAGTGGACACCTTAGGGATCCTGGGCTCAAATGTGGAAGGAAAACAGGTTTTACAAAAAACAGGTTGGTGCAGTTTGTGTTAGATTTCTAAAGCAAAGTTTTGTTATTTGATGAAGATGATGAAATTCAGTTGTTTATCATTAAGTTGATTGCTGGTAGATTTAATAAATTGCAGAAAATTGGTGTTTTGTTTTGTTTTTACAATCTTAATGAATTTGGACCCATTCTTAAAAAGTCACTTTTCAGACTCACTAATAATTCCCTTTTGCAGTAGATCAAAATTGTCTTGGTTCACTAGTCACTTAGAGAATCCTTTAATGTTAGTTATGAAAGGGACATTATTGATCATCTACTCTCCTAACTTCATTTTATAGATGGAGATGTGGACTCAAAATGGTGAAGTGACTTGTCCAAAGTCATACAGAATGTTAGGGGAAAGCTTGAACTAGAACTCAAGTCACTCGACACCTAATCCTTTGAATACTAGACCATGCAGACTTTATGGTAGATTGATGACTCTGATCCCTTCTCTAGTATAGTTTACCAATGCATAAAACATAGAGATTTACAATGATAATAGTGCTTTTGATGTTTTACCTATAGGCATATTGTAAATAAGTATCTTTCATAACAAATAGTATTGGGGATACTATAATTATACACAGTACAGACAATGATCAAAAACAAAACCTTGGCTACAATGCAAGACATGGTATGAAGCAACCAGCATCTATGATACAATGCCAGCTATGCCAGAAATACTGATTGATTGGCAACCCTAAGGACTCCCAACCAAAGAGACAAGAACTGTAGACTACCTCAAGGGTGCTTTTGGACTAGAGTTTTAAAATCAGTGCGATTTTTTATGTGTGTGTACTTAGGCACACGTTTTCATAGCTGTTGTTTGATCTCCAAAAGTACATTTATTTGTAGTCTGGAGTTAGAGAATGTCTT
Organism: Vombatus ursinus; assembly: GCF_900497805.2. Classification (NCBI taxonomy): domain Eukaryota; kingdom Metazoa; phylum Chordata; class Mammalia; order Diprotodontia; family Vombatidae; genus Vombatus; species Vombatus ursinus. The sequence continues at coordinate 9,248,958 of NW_020954564.1, read as the reverse complement.
TACGTATAAACAGAAAGTATAATTTTCTGATTTTCCATTTCCCAAAGGAAGTCGGTTTGAACATCTGCTAAAGAGAATAGGACACCAGGCAAAGAATGCTTCAACAGAACTAAAAATTAGGTGTTTGGATGCGATTTCCTCTCTTCTTCATTTACCAGTAAGTAGATGAAAATGTTGATAGAAATTAGTAGATTATGTTTGGTAGACTAAATATTATGTGATTTGACATTTCAAAATTCAGATGAAGACATTTGTTAGGTAAGTGTTATCCTTAGTCTTACTGGGCATACCCTTTTAGTGGCTAGTGTTAATATAAGAGTTACCATAGAATCTTAGAGGTGGGAGTGACCTTAGAGATGATCTAGTCCAATTTCTTCATTTTACATGCAGTTGTGGGAACTGGGATCCAGTGGAGTAAAATGGCTTGATCATGATCACACAGATATTGGTAGAGATATGATTAGAATCCAGGGCTCTGGTTACTAATCCTGTATTCTTCTCAGCTACATGTTTGTGAAGATATTGGAATCAAAGGACCTAGATTTAGATCCTGTCTCTGCTGCTTATACATTGTTTTATCTTGGGCAAGTGGCTTAACCTTTCTGGAGCTCAGAGTAAAATGAGGGGTTTGAACCCTTTAAGGCTCTAGCTGTAAATTCCGAGAGTCTGTGCTCTTATTATCATATTGAAAAACATTAAGTAATTTTCCCCTCTTTGTCCTACAGTGTGATCAACAGACTGATGATCTCCTAAGAATGACAGAATTCTGGTTCTCATCTTTAACTCGGGAACCATTGGAACATTTTAGGGGGATCAGCACCCAACCTTTCCCGGAGCTGCATTGTGCTGCATTAAAAGTGTTCACAGTAAGTGTTCCTTCCCAAGTAAGCAGTGTCAAGTATAATTGCTAGAAAGTAGTTTTAACTTATATATTCCTGTCGATTAGACAAATGATTTTATTTTTGTGTGTAATAGAGGTTGGAATTTCCGATTTCATGAGACTTAAACATCTGAAAAGTAGTAATATGCTGTGGAATTTTGTGGGTTTTTTTTTTCCTGCCCTGTGCAGAAATTAGTCTAGTACATTTTAATCAAGGCATACATAAAGTCTTTTGAGTTCCTTTTTGATGTAACATGATGGTATCTAAATCCTTCTTTAATTTCTTGATTTGTTCTCAAGTCATTTAAGTACCTACCTGTAATGCAAAGCTTAGTGCTCTGTGTTGGATAAGGTGCCATAAAGAAGTGGAAGAAGCATTTTGTCCTGGAAGCAGAAAACTTGAGTTTTAGTCTTGGTTCTGTCATTTAATAGATATGTAACCATGGCAGATCATTTCACTTCTTTAAGCTGTGGTCTCCTCATCTGTGAAGTAGGGATAATAATATTTATTCTCTTGGGCTTTAATGAGAATACTTTGTAAGCTGTAAATGGGAGCTTTTATCAATTTTACGAGTAAGATATAGACCCTGTCTTTAAGGAGCTTCCATCCTTAGCTGTCATTATAACTTTTTTTTTTTTTTTTTTTTTTGAGATTAAAAAGGAATTGTTCTCTTCCTCTGTTGCTCTTTAGGCCATTGCAAACCAACCCTGGGCTCAGAAACTTATGCTTAACAGCCCAGGGTTTGTGGAATACGTTGTGGATCGGTCCGTGGAACATGATAAAGCTTCAAAAGATGCCAAATATGAACTAGTGAAAGCCCTTGCAAACTCGAAAACAATCGCAGAAATCTTTGGAAACCAATATTATTTAAGACTAAGAGCTTACCTGAGGGAAGGCCCATACTTCGTGAAGTCTGTTTCAACAACAGCTGTGGAAGGAGCAGAATGAGTTCCACAAAATTCAGTTTAGGGGACCAATCTTCGTGACCAAGACATCTTCCAAAGACCTTTGAGGGGTTTTTTTTTTTGTTTGTTTATTTGTATTTAACATAATAGAAAATACTTCTACGTCTAATTGCACTTTTAAAAAAATTATCATGGTGTGTTTAAGGTAGACTGACAACTATGCATTTGTTGTTGCTGTATTTGAAGTACATTGTGGAATAGGGGTTTGGAGCTCTTTGTAAAAAGAAAGTATTCCATATTGCAGAGGACTTTGGTCATTATTTGAACTAAGTATTTTTCTGCTTCCCTAAATACACATGATCTTGCCAAAACTGCATATAATTAAAAAAATATTTATAGTCCCAAATGCTGGGAAATCCTTTGTCCTATAGATACCTCAATAGAAAATGCTTTCTGCCACAAAGAATCCTGCTTTATTCAAAAGAGAAGCAAATTACATTAGGAATTCTCTTATCCTCTTGGCAAACCTTTTTGTTCTTTATCCTACTACCTCCTCACTATTGGATGTGCATATTCTTTAGATTATAAAGCAGTGTGGACCCCTAAAATTATGTGTTCTCATCTTTATAATGCAAGTAAACTATTTTTAATAAGGTCTCTGGTGAGCTTTTGAGATGAATTTTTATAATTGTTGTTGTTCTTTGTTAGGAAATGAGACATTCTGTGACTTAAGGAAAATCCAGGGGGTAAAAAACCCTTCCAATTTGAAATCTTGTTTTGATGACTCTATGCTATAACTACTGAATTGCATCTATTCTGTTTTTATATCTGACTCTACTTTTTTCCCATCGTACTTGATTAAAACTCTCCCTAGCAACACCTGCTGAAGACGCATTCTTATTCTATAGCTTCTGTTCCCTACAGAGTACTTGGATTCATTGAGTGTTAAAATTGGAAGTGACTTGACACTCAGTATTTCTTTCGTAAGTACTAAACTTGAGTTACTAGAAATAGGATGTTCGATTTATAAGGTACCTGAAGCTAATAAGTATTAATTTTTCCCCAATCACCATTAACCATTCACGTGTTTTGTACCTTGCACAGTACCCTAAATATAAGTGCTTAGTAAATATCTGTTAAAGATGGTTTTAAAATTGTGGAAGTTTTGAGCTGGAAGGGACCTTTGGGATCTTACAATTTTATAGATGAGGAAATTGAGGCCCAGAGAGGGGAAGTAACTTGCCTAGGGTCATACAGTGAGTTGGTGCCAACCAATTAGAATCAAGTCTCCTGACTACCCAGCTAGCACTCCTTCCACTTTTCATTACCTCTGTAGCACATCAGTAAACCTAACGACTTGCTTTTTCATACATTAGTGTATTGAAATAAATTGAATTTTTCCAAATGAATTTGGTGACTCTTCCATCCAAGAAAACTATATAAAAGTAATCAGTTGGCATTTACTAATGTTGAGTCAAGCACTGTGCTGGGCATTGGGGTATCCAATGGCAAAAATGAGATAGTTCCTGCCTTCAAAGAGCTTACTTTCTCTTGAAGGAAATAGCATATAAGACTATAATAAATAAATACAATATAATTTCTTAAGGAGAGGGTTTAGCACTTAGAAGGTTCAGGAAAGACCTCATAGGGAAGGGGCCATTTGAATAGCTGTGCTTTGAAGGGAGTTAGGAATTCTAAGAGGCAGAGATAATGATCAAATGTAATATTTGTAAAGTGCTTTGCAAATCTTAAAGCTCCATTTAAATGTTAGTTGTTATTGTTATTACCAGAAAAGAAACATCTTTCTAAACCAATAACATAACTATATTTGATGTTTAGAAAAATCCTGGGAGGTAGGTGTTATTGTTATCATCCCCATTTTACAGATGAGGAAACTGAGGGAGACATTAAATGACTAGCCCAGGGTCACTCATCTAGTAAGTGTTTGAGGCCAGATTTAAATTCAGGACTTCTTGTTTCCAGATTCAGCCACTATACCTCCTTGCTGTCTCTGGTAAAGTAATAGTGCTAATTTCGAAACCAAGTTGCATAGAGAAAAATATGATTCAGTTTCAGGAACTTGAGCGAAAAGTCTGCTGAATTAACATTCAAATCCTAAAATTTTAATTTGAAATTGCTGAATTAGCATTGTGTGCAAAATCCAATTTTCGCTTTTTGTCTTTCATATTAAAATTGCATTTTAAGAGAATTCTAATTTGTGGTGATAATAGAAAGAATACCAGATTTGGAATAAAAAAGAATTAGGTTTGAGTATAGACTACCATTTACTAGTAGTATGACTTAGACAACTCACTGTACCTCTCTAAGCCTCAGTTTCCTCACCTATAAAATTAGGGAGTTAACTTGATGGCAATGATCTCTAATGTCCTTTCCAGTTCTGACAAAGTAAAGGCTAGATAACTCTGGGATATTTTTGAGTCAGTTCATGTATCAGACAGAAATTTAGACTGGATAACTTCTAAGGTCTCTTCCACCTCTTAATATTATATATTTCTAGTACTTAGTTCTTGTCTAGCCTGTAAGAGAAATACGATGTGCCAACACTAAATGAATGAATTAATTGCTTCCTGTTTGTATTGTGGGGCCTGTTTGGACTTAGTTGAAAAATTTCTGCTGAAAATTACTAACATAGGAGGTAAATGAGCTAACTCAAGGAACTTGTATACTATAAGAATAAAATTAAGATTTATTTGTAGTAGGTACATATAATTCTTTGACACTAGATGATGGAGCTATGATTTTTTTTAGCTTATAGACCCATTTACTGCATGCACACAGTATTGGGTAACACTTTACAATAATTCTATTTAATTTTTTTCATTTAATTCAAGTCAGAGATATAAAAATACAAAGCTAGTTCCATTAACGTATGTATGACTGTCTTTGAATATTATTGAGAAGCTCTACAATTATAAAGAATAGGAAGAGGCAGTTCTTCATAGAAATAAATTTATTGCATTTTCCTTTTAAAAAGACAAGGTGATTGAAGAAAGAATTCTATGCTATATTAAATTCTTTAGGAACTGTTACATCATTGGTATTTGGGACATGAATTAAAAGGGCTGAGAAATTTCTTTTGTTTATATAATTGCAAAGGCTTTTATAGCTAAGCCTTTTGGGGAAAATACAAAGGGAAGACTGTTACTATGATAGGAGAAAGGGAAGTTGTAAAGCATATATTTTTCGTAGGAAAATAAAGTCTTAATTAGCAAAATAGATTGCATCATTTTTTATAGGTGCTATATTAAAGTGTTTAAAGCTATCAAGATAAGTTAGAAGTTTGCAGGAAACCAACCCATAATAGGTTTCAAGCAAGGTGCATTCTTTCCCATCATTAACTTCCCTCCATTGAAGTGGCATTTCTTCACCTGTCATTTCTGAGGATGTGAAGATGAACTTATAGCAGCATCGATTGTATCTGATATGCTTCTCTCCAGAAAACCGTGAACTGTGGATGGGTATGAGGCCAGCGTATTTGGCGCAGATTCCTATAACAACATCAGCAGGTATTGCCAAAGGTGCTTCCTTGAAAACCACATACATCATACGGGCCACATCCTGAGACACGATAAAGGCCTCTCCACTGCAGTAATCAGGGTAGTACTTTTCTGGATACTCACTAACTGGAACAAAATTCTGGCTTCGAGGATCTCTGTTGGGCATATCCTGATGAATGACCCTTCCCACATAGATGTCTTCAAGGTGGTCTTTTAAGTTGAGGAGATAATCCACCAGGCTAGGGAGATTGACAAACATCTCTTCATTGACCTTGAGGATGAACATGGCATTTGGGCAGAAAGTTACAGCCCACTGCATCATCATGATGGTCTTTAATGTTTGGTTCCCAGAACTGTCCAGGAAAAATCCTTCAATAATATCTCTGTATTTATTATACTCCATGTTGATGTCTTGCTGAGAGGTTCCCAGATCTGGCATTCCTAAGGCAAATAATGTGAGGATAGGATGTCCTCGTATAGTAGTTACATTAGCCCAGGTTTTCCTTATCAAATCCCTCCTTGACCCATTTCCTGGACTACTGAAGATAACAGAGAGTAAAAAGATATCTTCTCCCTTGCATGCCTCCTCCTGGCTCAAGATATAATATTTTGAGAGGTTATATCTTAAGGGCTCCACATTTAATTTTCTGGCTTTGTCCTTAATCTCAAGAACTCTCACATCTACATATGGTAATGACTGCAGAAAGTATTCTTCCACAAAGTCAGCTCCAAAGAGTAGAGCATGAAACAAGATGACATTAAATAAAATGAAGCACCATTGGTGAGTCCGAAGCCTACAGAATGTCACCTAAATAAGAAGAGAACATAGGGTAGTTGTCTGCAATCACCTGAAATTGGTGGAAATGTATTTGGAGTAGAAACCAATTATTTGCTATTCCTATTTTGAGTTAGCCTTTGATATCATTTACACAGAATTTGTTTCTCCTCTAATACAAGAAGTTTCATTTTTTTCAGTTGTCAAGCAGTTTTTTGTTAGCTATGGCATAATCTAAAATGCATATGTAGTTCTGACCCATGTTTCAAAGGTACTTTGTTAATATTTATATATAAATAATATATAATAAAATAATGTGTATATATAACTTTGCAAATATCCCAATATACTTTATATTTATGAAGGTACTCAAGTGTTCATTGGGACCAAATTAGATCTGCATGGTTTCCTGTCCAAAGAGGAATGCATAGTAGTTTTTAGCTGAGAAAGACACACAAAAATACAACATACAAGAGACTGCTATATCCTGCTTGCTGTGTGGTATGGCATCAGTAGAGATAAGATGCAAAAGGCAGGAGTTGGAAAAGGGGAGCTGAACCCATTTTCACTGACTCTTATCATATCATAGAGCTTCCCACCTTCCCTTTCACATAATTAAGAAGAGAAAAAACTCCTATTCCTTTGTAAAATGAGAGGGTTGAACCTCATAGATTTTAAGGTTCTTTCAGTCTCCAAATCTATGAGATCCTCTCTGGAGTCCTCTCATCATCATTATGGTCTGAATTTCTCATTTTCGTAGTTTGCCTGCAGCAAAAGGAAATGCAGACCTTTTTTAATACTGTATTTAGCCTAAGGTACTATAGGAAGAAACTAGGTTACATAGAATTCTGAATCTCTGCCTCTCAAAGAACAATAATAAATGCCTTAAACATTAAAAAAAAGTTTTACCTGCATTTTATCTGTGAGTGAATTCGGAATTCTCAAAGCACGTTAGTCCAAATACGGATTTGGGTTCAAATGTAAAGACGACTCCATTTGCAACTGAAGTGGAAGCACTTTATGTCTGGAACTTTAAGGATAAGGTTTCTCTCTAATCAGCTTGATCCTTTGTTCCAGCTTACTTGATGGATGCACAGAAATGCTCACGCTCACACACACACAAACATCCTGATCATATTGCAGTTGGAGAAAACCCAAAGTAATAGAGTCAGAACAGTCTACCTAATTCATTAGTCCCTCAGACTGTAGGGAATCATTAAAAAAGAAATATTCCTTGATGTTCAAAACAGTTAATGAAGTGTTGGACTTGATCTCCAGGGTTATGTTCATCCTTGTAAATAATTTGTTTACTTGAACAAAAGTTTTTCTAATATTTAACTTTTTTCATCTATCAAGTATGGTTGGATTAGATGATCTTGTGAGATCACCAGTGTTTTAAATGTGACAGAAAATAATGCAGGACTTTGTGGATCATGGGATTGGAATATGTGCATTTAAAGGATTTAAATAAGGGTCTGTTATAGGCTGGGTTTGATGACAATAACTATTAGCTCTAGAATCAGAGGACTTGGCTTCAAATTCTGCCTCTAACCAGTGTGACCTTGGGCTACTCACTTAACTTTCCTGGACCTCAATTTCCTCATCTGTAAAATGAAAGGATGGTTTTTGGGCTCCCTTCCAACTCAAGGTCTATGATTCTATGCCTTAGGACTGGCTAAATGACTGTTTTTTAAAAAGTCCATAGCATACCTGTTTCAAGCTGGAGGTTGGCCTGCCCCTGACTATGGGTGATTTCTTGATTCTCCTAGCCAAATGTTGGAGGTGGAGGTAGCATAAGGAAAGGGAAGAAGAGAAAGTGAATTTTTTTTTGTATTTTTTACAGCCATCAAAATATACTTTTTGGAAGTAGTATGTAGTGGAATAGAGTCAAGAAGAGATCTAGAGTCTAGTACATGTGTTGTTGCTAAATATGTGACCTTAAGTAAGTCACCTCATGTCTCTGAGATATGGCCTCACCTGCAGAATGAGTTGAATTAGCTGTATAACTACTTTCAGGTGTGAAAGTTGTGACTGCATTCACGGCCCTTTGACACATGGCACTGTGACTCAAGGTAGGGGTCTTGTTTGAACTTAAGGTAAATTTAACTACTTCAGTGTTAGGAAGCCAGGATCAATGAATATATTTCCATAAAAGTTGATGATGTAAGCAAGATAAAGAATAAAAATTAAGAAAGAAATTAATTAATAGATGAAATAAGATACCTGGGGAAATCATAGGAACACCCAATTCAGAACAAGGCAGGCACTCTGGCAATGTGAGATGAAAGGCTCTTTTAAAATCACATCCTTTTTTACATCTTTCAGTCTAGAAGAATTTTTACCACATTTCTTGTTCACATTTCCGTCGGTTTTTTACACATGCTTTCTATCAACTCTAGCCTTAGGGACAGGCCCAAGTTGACAAGCATTGCCATTTTGGGGGCTACTGCGCATGCTTCTTTCACACTCCTCGAGAAGTGAGGTCGGAAATGCTCTCGGGCGTACTTCCGGTTAGTGTCTTTCCTCCCCTTCGCCTGCCTAACTCGTCAGTTCCCGGGGGACGGGCTGGGCGCGCGGAGATGACGTACTGCGGCGCCGGAAGCCGCTCCCCTCCAAGCCTGCGGAACCCGAGCGGCGGCCGCGAGTCGGTGTGTGGGGTGGGGGCTGCGCGGGCTAGGGACGGCGGGGGCAGCCCGAGGAGGGGAAGAAGAAGAAGAGAGCTCGTGCCCGTCTGATCCCCTGTGTGTGTCTTTGTGTCTCCTTGTCCAGGCGCCATGGCTGCCGAAGGGGCCCGGCCGCTGCGAGGTTCCGCCGGCCCGCGGGCGCCCAGGCGGCGTGTGTCCGTCCCGAGGCCCCGGGTCCCGGAGCGCGCCCTCAGGTCAGTGCCCGGGGCAGGAAGCCGCGCGCGGGATATGTGGGGGGAAGGGAGTGTGCGGGGGGGGGGGGGGGGGAGGGCGGTGTCAGAGTCAGGCCGCCTCTTCACTCCTGCCCCGCCTTTTCCTCTCGTCCAGCTGTTTAAGCCTCTCCAGCCTCTGAGCCCTGACGGCCGCTTCCGCTCCGCAGGGGAGCCGTCCTCAGAAATCTTCATCCCAACAGCAACTGTAGCCCCTATTTTTATAGCATTTGAAGGCCCACAGAGCTTACCGTAATCTTGTGCTGTAGGTAGGGCCGGTATTAATCCATTTTGCGGGTGATGAAATGGAAATTCAGAGAAATGAAGTGATTTCAGATTGACTTGCCCAAATTCACAAACCTCGTTAAAAAACCAAAGCCTAGTTTTGCCCAAGATCATGCAGCTAGCAAGCATAGGACCCCAGTTTCTCAGACAGGTCCCTTTTCTTTCGGTCTAGTGTTCTTTACGACATAGTTAACACTACCAGTAATAATTGACATTTGCATAGCTTTTTGAAGTTTGGAAATCGGTTTACGCATATATTTATTTATATTTGAGCCTCACTACAATCCTCTGGTATTAGGTGAGAAAACCTAGGCACAGCAAATAAATTACTTGCCTGTTTTCGTATGGCTAGTAGTTGTCAATAGCAAGATTTGAACCTAGGTCCAGCTCCCTGACCACACCATACTGCTATGAGGTTTTTCCCATATGTATATGGTTATTTCTAAAGTATATCTTTAACTATCACATGCATAGATCCTTAGAATAGGAAAGGAACACCTTCATATTTCAGTTCCATCCAGTTCTGTCTTCTGTGTCTGTTGCAGTTATAACAAACCTGTATCACTGAGATATACAAAGCACTTCCCTTATAATCTTAGTAGTGAAGTAGTATGAGCAGTATTATCTCTATATTATATGTAAAAGAACTTATTTGGGGAAATTGTGACTTACTGGAGGTCATTCAGGTGTTAAATGGCGGTATGATTATTAGAATCCAGGCTTCTGACTCAAATTGGGTGCCCTAAGCTCTATACCATGCTGCCTATACTTAACCTCCAGTGATAAGGAATTAGTTCACTTTCACCTATGGCAGTGTACTCTATATTTTAACTAATTCTTTTGGCCTAATTCTTAGGAAGTTTTCCTTCTGTTAATACAAAGCCTAATCCACACCTTTAGTAAACTATCTTAACGATTTTGAAATAAGCTTACTTTAAAACATTGAGTTATTTAACTAGCATTTGTTATTCACCTATTATGCCAGGCACTGTGCTAGGGAAGGATACAAAGAAAGAAATTATACAGTCCCTCCCCTTGAAGAGCTTACACACTGTCAGGAGAAACAACATACTGAAGTATATGTAAAATCAGTACAAGGTAATGGAGGAGGTGGGGTAGGGAGAAGCACTAGCAGTTGGGGAGAACAGGAAAGACTCCATGTAGAAGGTGGCATTTGTAGTAGAAGATGTAATAATGATATCTCCCATTTATGTAGTACTTTAAGGTTTGTAAAAAAACTTTTCCTTACAGTCCTGAGCCTCAGGTAGTGCAAGAGAGCATTATGTTAGGTATTAGGAGAGATACAAAGTTTAGGTAAGAACTAGTCTCGGGGCAGCTAGGTGGCGCAGTGGATAGAGCACCAGCCTTGAAGTCAGGAGGACCTGAATTCAAATACCGTCTCAGACCAAACACTTGACACTTATTAGCTGTGTGACCCTGGGCAAATTACTTAACCCCAATTGCCTAAAAAAAAGAACTAGTCTCTGCCCTTGTGGTGTTTATATTTTAGTGGATGATAGGATACTAATATAGATACCTATGATATCTGGAATACACAACAAAAATTTCAGAGGGAATTAATAATACCTCTGGTGAGAGGCAGCTTGATGTAGTGGCTAGAGAGCTGTCTTTCAAGTCAAGAAGCCCTGGGTTCATGTCCTTTCAGTGATACATACTGGCTTTGGTTTTAGGCAAGCTGCTTTCCATCTCCGTGCCCCAGGTGATTCTTAAGACTGTAAATTGCAAAACAGATGCCGTTCTGCATTTGTAGAGGAATTTCTTCTTTGGAAGTTCCCTATACAAATGAAATCATAGGTCCAGAAAAAAATGCACTAGAAAGTTGCAAAAACTTATATTTGAGGAGAAGGTTGTTAACAATCTGGGGATCAGGTCATGGAAAAAGTGGCATTTGAGTTGGACTTTTAGTTTGAATTAGAATTTTGACAGGTGAAGTGGGCTAGGGAGTCATAGCGAACAGCATGAGCAAAGGCACAGAAAAGGGAAACACAAGTTTTGTTGAGGGATTACTTTGGTTGGAATTTAGAGTGCATAAAGGAGGGTAAACTGATAAAGATGACAAGGTGGAGGATCTCAAATGTGAAGCAGAGGAGTTTAAACTTCTTTGGCCAGGCAGTAGGAAGTTACGCAAGATTTTTTTAGTTGGGGGATGAGGTGACCAGATGTGGGCACAAATAGTGATCATTTTAGGGCCAGATTATGGAAAATCTTTGAATTCTCATCTAAGGAGTTTAAACTTTATTCTTTAGGAAATAGAAAGCATGCTGAAGGATCATAGATTTCAACCCTGAAGGGCCCTTAGAAGTTATCAGACCCAGCCCCCTTCATTTTATGGATTAGGAAACCAAGACCCAGAGAGCTTAAATGACTTACTCAAAATTGCATGGATAATACATGACAATGGCCAGATTTGAATCCAGGCCCTCTTTGATTCTTAGACTTGGCTTTTTCTATACAACCCATTGTATTTTAGAAATCTAGGGCCTTTTTTGAAATGTCTTCAGATCCCTGTCAGTATCTAGTTCTTCAAAGCGCTGTGATCTTTAATAATTTGATAGCACTAAAAAATTTATAAAGCACTTTCATATTTGTATGTTACAGTATGATACTGTAATAATACCTAATATAATTAGGATTATAGGATTTTAGAAATATAAAAGATCTTGGAAATCATGTTCCAACTCTCTTGTTACACTTACTCTGTTATATGTGAAAGGACAAGTATAAAGTCATAGAAATTTAAAGCTGTTAATGTGCATTTTCAGGCTCAGAAGGTGAGCTTCAGACATAGGAAGTCACAGATCCAGAATACTAGAATATAGCTTTTTTCACTTTCCACACGTCTAGTGCCACTTCTGCCACCAAGCTATACCCATGTGGGTAAATGGCAGGTCAGGGACAGAGTATTATGTACTTAGCACAATTTCATGCATATAGTGGGCCCTTAGTAAATGTTTGTTTAAATTGAGGGGAAAAAATAGAATAGGAAAAAAGGAAGGAAAGGAAGAGAGAGAAAAGTGTATTTGAGAGGACCATTTGTCTGTGGTCCCATTCAGTGGCACCAATTAAATTAGTTACTTGTTAAAACAGCATACAGTAGTTTGTCTTGACATTCTAAACTTTTCTTGTTTTTAGAAGAATTCAGCTTAGAGTGTCTAATCAAAGAATTTCAGTATAATCCCATTTGGTAACCTCTGGAATCACATAAAATGTTTAAGACAATTAAGGTTAATTTTCAGCTTTAAATACATTAAAATTGTGGTGCTTATCTGTAAAGTGATATATTTTATGAGTAGCTGAATGAAAAAGGATCTCTTGACACAGTAAGGTGTAATTAAAATCTGGACACCTGAGAAATAATTTTTTTATTTTACATTAAGTAGAAGAAACAATCACTTCTAGTTGAGTATTAGTAGGAAACTAGCAGCTGCTTAAAGGTTGTTACTTATATAAGGGTAGAAATTAAGGCATGTTATTGTCAAGGTCAGGATGAGTATGTGAATCTCTATTTTAAGCATTCATTGGTTAGTGTCTTCTAGTACTCTTCAGTGAGATCACGATCAGATTAATTTAGCCTTAGGTGGGAAACACTGATTTATGATTATGAATGGTGTAATCCTGGGAATTCCTTACTAGGGCATTGAGAAAATGTATTTAACAGGCATTAAAACAAGTATCCAGCCATTATAAATCAAGATCTTTATAATATAATAATAGTTCACATTTATATGATGCTCTAAGTTTTCAAAGTACTATAGGTACATTACCTCAACTGATTCTTATAACCAGGTAGATAGTATGGACATTATCCCTATTCTATTGGTTAGGAGAATAAAACTCATGAAGGAGAACTGACTTACTCAAGGTTGCCCAACTCATTAGTGGCATATATAGTTCTAGATCCCAAATCTCCTGATCCTGAATCTAGTACTGTCTGCCATATCTCATTGCCTCTCATTGCATATATCAGTGGCTTTTGAAAAAGTAAACCTGACCATTGTTTCAAAATAAAACAAAATGACAAGATAACCAGTACTACCACAGCAACTAGTACAAAATTTAGTATGACCAATATTGCCGCAACTGCTGCAGTTTTTAGAACTCTCAGTGTTTTTGTGCTGTTTTGACTTTACTGCTCCCTGTTAACAGTTTAAGTGGGAATAAATAATAGACCAAATCTGTAGAATACCTAAACAGTTGGGAAAAATGAGAGTGGAGTGAGAAGACAAGGTAGAAGAGAGAAATCTGTCAGTTTCTTTTGTTTACATTGTGCCAAACATTAGACAGATTTTTTTTCCCCACAGAATTGACTGATTGTTTTGGCATTTGATAGAAATTTGTTTTTCTTTCTGACTTTAAATGATTAAAAATGCAACAACTGGAGATTTTTGAGCCTAGACAGGTTAAAGAATTGGAAAGGGACAAGTAGGAAGCTCACATGGTGATAACTATAAGTATGAGCAAGCTAATAAAAACCTGTGGTGGGCTGGTGAGTATCACAGTGTTAGAACTAGAAGGGGTCTTAGATATTATCTAGTCTAATTTTCTCATTTTGTAGATGAGAAATCTCTATTAGAGAGACAAGTGACTTACCTAGAGTCACACAGCTAGAAAGTGACAGGCATCTCCTTGATATTATGAACATGTATGACAGACCTTTTATGTATCTCAGGCTCTTAGGCTTTCTGATAGATTGTGTTTGTTTTATAGCGACTAGAAACTGTTCAGTTGCTCCTGCTAATTAATCAGACTTCTTATTGTCTGCTACTCTTCCTGCTGTGCTTATTAGGAAAATAATCTTAATGAATATGATTAATGTTGTTTAATCAAGCTAAGGGAACAAATTGTGTTCTATTCCTTTTTTTCCCATGGAAGAACTGTGGGATTCAGTGAAAGATGTTTTTCTACTTCACTTGGACAGAAGAGATTTCATATTTTCATAAATAATAGGGCTAAAGTTAGGAAAAATCAGTGGTCAGATTTGGGCAAAGTGTAGTCTGCTTTCCTTACCCTCTCTTTGTTCTTTCTTTGGTATATTTGTTTAGTGATTTTTATAGGGTACTTTCGTATTTAACTTCTAACTTCTTTCTTTGCCTATCCTAGCTATTCTCTGAGCACTTTTCTTTCTCAAAGAGGGGAAAGTTGTCATTTGGTTACATAAATTCATAAGCAACTCCAAACTTAGTATTCTTTTACACTGTAGCTGATTGCAGAATATTCCCTACTTATCTATAGTTCTACTAAGAATACTGAACTTTGGCTGAGGGGATTATCACTCACCAGAGACTATGAGTGGACATTACATTGTAGAAAACTGATAGTAGAGCTCCTAACAAACTAGGACCCTGAGGTGTGGACTACATATTGTTTATATTTTTCTTGCCTTGAACTTAGTTAAGTACATATTTCCTGCTTCAAATAGTTGTTCAGTTGCATTGAGTTGGGCAGGGTGTTTGTACTAGTGTGGTTGTGGGTTTGGCCTTTGTTGCTTTAACTACACTTTTTCTGAAGATGTTAGTAATAATATTCTTTGTGATCATTGTATCTATCACCTTTTGAGATTTTAGCATCTGCATCTAGTATCAAGGGATTTAAAATACTTGTGATTGTTGTGGCATGCCATTAAGCAAATTAAATTTTGAAATGGATTTTCCAAGTGTTCTTTTATTCAGGTAATATGTTTCAGGCTAGAACTATTTGGTAATAACTGAATACACTGTAAATTTTTTACATTGAAGATGCATGTGGCATGTGTTAATCTCATAATGGTAGAGTAAGTTAAAGTGACTGCTACTTGAAAAATCATATTTTGTTGAAATGTGTATAAATAAATGTATTTTCTATGCATGGAGATAACTAAGATATTTATGTTGCATTGACTATAAAAGTATAACATATTAACTGTTTAACATGATAAAAATAATGCCAAAATTGATACTAATTTATAATATGTTTTTTAGCATTCATACTTGTACTGTCTTTTTGAGCAGAACTAATACGATATTTTGATGTGCCACAGGTAAATTTTTCCATAACCTTATGGAGAGAAAGGACTTTGAGACATGGCTTGATAACATTTCTGTTACATTTCTTTCTCTGACGGACTTGCAGAAAAATGAAAGTCTGGATCACCTGATTAGTCTGAGTGGAGCAATCCAGCTCAGGCATCTCTCCAATAACCTAGAGACTCTGCTCAAGCGAGACTTCCTCAAACTTCTTCCCCTGGAACTCAGTTTTTATTTGTTAAAATGGCTCGATCCTCAGACCTTACTCACATGTTGCCTCGTCTCTAAGCAGTGGAATAAGGTTATAAGTGCCTGTACAGAGGTATGGCAGACCGCCTGCAGAAACTTGGGCTGGCAGATAGATGATTCCGTTCAGGATGCTTTGCATTGGAAGAAAGTTTATTTGAAGGCAATTTTGAGAATGAAGCAATTGAAGGACCATGAAGCCTTTGAGACCTCATCATTAATTGGACACAGTGCCAGAGTATATGCACTTTACTATAAGGATGGACTTCTCTGTACAGGTAGGTAATGTAGTGATTTGATGAATATGATCTCAATTCTATTTTTCTTTGCTCCGTTACATTGTAGATTTTTAAATAATCTTCCTCAAAATTGTGGTTTACAGGTGCAGAAATTTTCTCCTACTTTGTCCTTTTACTACTATGGCCTGTTGCTAGAGATAAAAAGAAAAATATCTCCTCCACCCCCCATTCTGATGAGTGGAAATCTTTAGAAATTGTTGAGATCTGACACTAAATGGAATGGAAGCCAAGTTATTACATAACTCTCCCTATGCTGGTTAGTGGCAGGAATACAGAACTTCACTTGATTAGCCTTGTGACACATGGGTTCAAGAAATTGACTTCATAAATGAAATATGGGGGAGACATGGTTAGATATCAGTTTTTTTAAAAAATCTGGGAGTTTAAATGAAGTACAAGCTCAGTGAGTCAGCCTGGGAGTTGGAAGCTGGGGAAAAAAAAACCAACAGATTTGATCTTGAGCTTTGTTAAGGTATATCTTGAAAGAATAGGGATGTCGTCTCACTATATTCTGCCTTTGGCAAACCATGTGTGGAGTATTGTTTTTAGTTCTGGACAACATATTTTAGGAGGGGCTAAATAAAATGGGAGAAGATCCAGAGGAGGGTAGCCAAGATGAATTTGAATCTGTGATATTTGAAGGTTAGTTGGAGGAACTGGGGATGTTTAGCCTGGAGAAGAGAAGGCTAAAGCCTTGTGGTACTTGAAAGGTTGTCTTGTGGCAGAGATGTTAGATTTTAGAGTTAGAGGTCAGAGATGTAGAACAGGAAGGGAGGTCATCTCATCCAGGAGTTATTAACCTGGATTCCGTGAACTTGTTTCTTAAGATTTTGATAACTGTATTTCCTTATTATTGGTTTCCTTTCTAAGATGTGCTTTATTTTATGCGTTTAAAATGTTCTGAGAAGAATCTATCAGCTTTGCCACATGACCAAAGGCATGTGTGACACAAAAGGCTAAGAATCTTGATATGGTTCAATCTCACTTTATAGATGAGAAAATTAAGGCCCAGAGAAATGAAGTAATTTGTAGAAGGTCACACCAAGATTAGGTGGCAGAAATGAAATTTGAACCCAAGTCTTTGACTCTCCACCATTGCTCTTTGCATTGGACCATGATGACTTATTTTGTTGGCCTCAGAAGGCAGAAGTAGAAGCAATGAATGGAAAGTTGCAAAGAAGCAAATTCAGCCTTGATGCAAATAAAAACTTTCATTTAATCTAGAGATACCAAAAAACGTTATGAGTTGCTTTGGGAGGTAATGGGTTACCTCAGCCTTAAGGCTTCAAGAAAAGACTTGGGTGTCATAGAGAAGGTTCTTCTAGAGTATATATGAGTTGGACTAAGATGGCTGCTGAGGTCCCTTTCAAATCTGAAATTCTGTGATTCCTTAATTTTGAGCAACTAATTTAACCTCTTTGTGCCTTAGTTAAAAAGTTTATCTCTCCCACGGCCTGGTCTAGTTCTCTCCCCACTGGATGCTTGGTAAGTGTTTGTTGAATTGCTTTATGAGAAAAATGAGCTAGTGGGCTCGGTTATTTCTAAGACCCTTTTTCAGGGCTAGCAGCTCTCTCCCATGTCTGCTAGGATGAGGGATTAGAGGCTAGAAAGTAGGATTTTTCTGTTTCCACTGACTTCCAGCACGTCTTTGATATCCTTCCCATAACAGTTTCATGTTCCTGTTTGGTCATGTCATTCTCATGCTTGAAAAATATCTTGATGCCTAGTGTTTAACCTCTTATTTTTGCCTGGCATTGAAGGGCCTCTTCATTGTGACACTATTGGATATCATATTACTTCCCTCGGAGCAATCTCTATGGAGTCACACTGGACTACTTTCTGGCCAGGGAACATGCCTGTACTTTTCTCCTCTGTGCCTTGCTCACCCTTTGCTTTGTTTTGCCTGAAATAGCTTCCCTTTCTTTCTTTGCCTGTTGAATTCCTTCCCATCTTTTAGCCCATCTCATTTGCCATGAAACCTTCCTTGATCCTTCTTTCAACAACAGTATTCTTCATATAGGTATAAAGTAGCTACACTTTTTTGTATCCCTCTATTGTACTTTAATATGTTTTTATGTATTATGACTATCTGTGTAGATTTTTAAATTCATATAGTCATACTTAAACCTAAAAAGGACATTAAAGTTCACCTGGTTCAGCCTCCATGTTTTACAGTTGAGGAAACTGAGGCTTAACAAGGTAAATGGACTTGCTGAAGTTCACATGACTAGTAAGAGGCCAAGTCAGGATTTAAACCCAGCCCCTTTACTTTCAAAGTTACTCTTTCCACTGTATCACTCTTATCTTTTTGGACAGAAAAAAAAATTGGGGGTCTACATGACTGATATCTGTGGTAGAGCATCAAGTATGTTAAACTTTATATGCTATTGAGCAATATTGCTAAAGGGCTGATATTTAGAGAGCAGGACATGACAAGTGACCACTTGTATTAATAAAAAACCTGGGCACGGGAATACATGAGGTTAATAGTGATGAGGGGAAGAAAAAAGAGGGTGGTGTGGAATTTTAGAACAAATTAAAATTCTTATTATTTTAACTTCTGTTTCAGTGAACCAGTTTATCATATGCTTTTTTTCCCCCATAAATAGTATTTTATTTTTTCCAATTACATGTAAAGATAGTTTTCAACATTCATTTTTTAAATAAGATTTTGAATTCCAAATTTTTCTCCCTCTTTTCAATGACAGGCAATCTGATATAGGTTATACATGTGCAGTCATGTTAAACATATTTCCACATTAGTCGTGTTGTGAAGGAAGAAACAGAACCAAAGGGAAAAACCATGAAAAAAAAATGAAAATAGTATGTTTCAATCTGCATTCAGATTCTGTAGTTCTTTCTCTGGATGTGGATAGCATTTTGTGTTACGAGTCTTTTAGAATTGTCTTAGATCATTGTATTGCTAAGAAGAGCTAAGTCTATTATAGTTGATCATCATACAGTGTTGCTGTTACTGTGTGCACAATGTTCTCCTAGTTCTGCTCACTTCATTGAGCATCAGTTCATGGAAGTCTTTCTATGTTTTTCCGAAATCTGCCTGCTCATCATTTCTTATAGCACTATACTATTCCATTGCATTCATATATCATAGTATGTTCAGCCATTCCCCAATTGATGGACATCCCCTCAATTTCCATTTCTTTGCCACCACAGAAAGAACTGCTATAAATATTTTTGTACATGTGGGTCCTTTTCCCTTTTTTGTGATCTCTTTGGGATACAGACCTAGTAGTGGTATTGCTAGATCAAAGGGCATACCCATACATATACGCACAGTTTTATAGCCCTTTGGGCATAGTTTGAAATGGCTCTCCAGAATGTTTGGATCAGTTAGTTCACAACTCCACCAGCAGTGCATTAGTGTCCCAGTTATCCCACATCTTCTTCAACATTTGTTATTTTCTTTTTCTGTCATATTAGCCAATCTGATAGGTGTGAGGTGCTACTTCAGAGTTATTTTGATTTGCATTTCTCTAATCAATAGTGATTTAGAGCATTTTTTCATCTTCATACACTTTTAAAAGTCACAGAAGACACTGACGTAAAATATTTTAATGAACTGGCTGAGTATTAAAATTAAAGGGAGTATTCCTTAATATAGCATATGTTCATTAGAAAATGGTATTTAGGGTACAGCCAGCAGTAGCATTTCTAAACCACATTAAAATATCAGCTTTTATGATGTGACTATGCTTTTTCATGGTCCTACAAGGATACAGCAGTAATAAATGAGAAAGAATGTTTGACCTTTCCCCAAACTTCTGTGTTAATCCAAGCCATAGAGCAGAGATTATTAACCTTGGATTTGTGAACTTTAAAAATACACACACACCCCTATACCCATAAAACTTTCAGTGTAACTGAAAGCCTATGTATTTCATGCACTTAAAAGCATTATTTGGGGTGAGGGGAGATCCATAGGTTTTACTAGACTGCCAAAGGGATCCATGGCACAAAAGTTTAAAACCCCTGCCACAGAGGGGCTTCCGAGTCTTTCTGATCCTAAAAATAAAACCAGAAAATCGTCTGCTTGTCCTTTTCTCTCTCCTTCTTCCTCTCTCTCTCCATTGTTTTTTGTTTTTTTTTTTCCAGTCACGTCTGACTTTTTGTGACCCCATTTGGGGTTTTCTTGGCAACAAAACTAGAGCATTTAGTCATTTCGTTCTCCAGCTTATTTTACAGATGAGGAACTGATACAGTCAGGGTTAAGTGACTTGCCCAGGGTCACACAGCTAGTAAGTATCTGAGGCTGGATTTTAACTCAGGTCTTCCTGATTTCAGGCCCAGTGATTCATCCACTGAGCCACCTACCTGCCCTCTCCTAGACCATAAGCTCCATGTTTTTTGTACATTTTGCAATACTTCTGTTCCTAGCCTATTTATCTGCATAGTAGGTGTTTAATAAATTTTTTGTAAAATGAATGGATGAGGGAAGGTTAAATTAGCAAATGGTAGGACTTTTAAACCGTTTATGGAAATGGGCCCCTTGATTTGAAGGGACATATTGACTTGGTGTCTTATCATCTAGAAGCCTGATTATTCAAACATAATAATGCTGCCTTTTATAATGTAAAATCATGACACAGACTCACCATCTGGACACCATATATTCCAAATGACTTTTCTTTTATATTTTTGATGCATGTAGGTAGATCTGTCTACATTCTTATGACCAATGACAGGCAGTTTTTGAAGAAGAGGGGTTCAGTTTGATGGTGGGACCACATGGAACTTTGGTGTCATTGAGATAGCATATTTTAGTGGATAAGGCCTTGGATTTGTA
Organism: Vombatus ursinus; assembly: GCF_900497805.2. Lineage (NCBI taxonomy): Eukaryota > Metazoa > Chordata > Mammalia > Diprotodontia > Vombatidae > Vombatus > Vombatus ursinus. Next base: position 9,228,329 of record NW_020954564.1, on the reverse strand, counting down.
ATCAGAAGACCAGGATTTGAGTCCAAGCTCTGCCACTGTCTAGCTCTGTGACTATGTAAGTCACTCAGTATTTAATATTGATGAATCAATAAGACAAGCAGTGTGATAAAATGGATAAAAACCTGAATTGGAGTCAGGAATAAGTAGATTCAGATCCTTTTTCTGGCACATTTGACCCTGGGCAGGTCATTTAACTTCTCTGAACCTCAGTTTTCTTATGTAAAATGAGGATGATTATACCATAGTACTTACCTTACAGAGTTGTTGTGAGGAGTATATGAAGTTAGATATGCAAAATTAAAGTGCTCTATATAAATATCATTGTGACTATTCTTAATGTTTCTTAATCACTTTCCTGACTTACAAAACAGGGGTAGTATTAATTTGTGCATGACCTTCCTCAATAGGTGGTTGTGAGCAATATGCTTTATAAACTTCTGCAAAAATGTGTTCTATTTACTAGCATTACACTCTAACCCAGGGCTTCTTAAATTTTTTTCCATTCCTGACCTTTTTTGAGTTTCTGCAGCGTTTGTTGGCGTTGCATGGCCTGAGAGCATATGCAGTGCAAAGTATTGCATGCCTTGTGTTCAGAACCAAGGCTGCAGTGAAGTTGGGTGATGCCACACTGGCAAGAGCAGGGAAACACCTTCATTTTTAATTAAATTTTGGTTGTTGCATGTTCAGAAACCTTTTACTGTTGCCAAATTTTTCACCACCCCGTATGGGGTTGTGACCCACAGTTGAAGAAACACTGTCTAACCAACTGAGCTAACAAGTATTTCCAGTTGCCTCATTATTTTTTAACTACCAGTTTGATTTCTATGCTGCTAGAGCATGCTAGTGTGGTGGAGTGGAAACAGGGCCAGATTTTCGACCAAAAGCTCAGGTTCAAATGTTGATTATGCCATTTAGTAGCTGCATGAACTCTTTAAACCTCACTTTTCTCACCTATCAAATGAAGAGTTGGATCAGAAGATCTCTAAGGTCTCTCCTAGCTCTAAGTTTTAAGATTTAAGTCTCTTTTTTTTTTTTTTCTGTTCTTGGTAGAGAGTTGGGAAGGGGTGGGGATGGCATTATCCTGGTAGTTATAGGTGTGTACATTGAATAACATGCCTGAGTATTTCAAATGAAGAAAAATCTGAATGTAATAAGTATTCATTGGGCCAATGACTAGCAGTCCTGTGTTCTAGAGTAATACTTGTATGCATTTTATCTTATCATTCAGTGATAGTTGGGGAGTTTTTACTGTGATTGTTTTGTGGACACTTCTTAGAAGGAATACAGAACAAATTAAAAGAAATAGGCTTCCTCTGCCTCTTAGGTCTTAATTTTTTAATTGGTAGTAGAATCCTATTTTTTAGGCCCAGATCCATATCTTGATCTGTTTGTTAAGTGAACCTTGGAGTTGTTTTAGGTTAAGTCTGCTACATTGGTTCTCTTTATTTATGTTCTTTACTTTTTCTTGCTTATGTTACAGCATTTATTCCTTTTTGATATTTTTATTAGTATTGAAGTATTATTTGCATTGTGCTTTCAAAGTAGAATGAGATTTATAAGATATTTAATTTTATTTCTGACTTCTATAAAACCAGTCAACTCATATTTATTGAGTACCCAGAATATTTAAAATGATTGATTTGTAGTGTCATCTCTGCAGATGAAGAATCAGTTTTGCTTTATGTAGCTGCATGAAGAAATAGAAAGAACCACTGCATTGGGGATCAGTTATCCTAGCTCCCATTCTGACGCTCCCACTAACACGTACTCCATTATATTGGGCTAATTACTTCACCTTTCTTGGTCCCAGTTTGCCTTATCTATCAAAGAAGTGATCTCTCGGAGTCTGAATTGAGTACTAATATGCCTGACTGTTTCAGGTGATCAAAAATCGAATGTAATACCTGTCCAGCAGCATGTCCCTTCTAGTTCTGGCGTTCTAAAATTTGTTAATGCACATTTATCTAGCACTTTAAGGTTTAAAAATAGTTCTCTACAACAGCCCTACATTGTAGGCCTCTAGGTCAACCTCATTTTACAGGTGAGGGAACTGATGCTCTAGGAGGTTGTGGCCTACTCCAAGTAACACAGTTGTTAGGAGTTGAGGTTGACTTGAAATTCATCTGGACTCTAAGTCCAGTGCCCAGTGTTTCTGTATGGGTTCAGGAGGAAATGAGACTGAGAATAGGGATGTCTAGCCAAATTAGTGGTATATGCAGATTTTGCCACTGCAGAACAGAACTTTCCTGAACTCTGACAGTCATTTTCTGTATCTTTAGGTCCTCAAATTGAAAAGCTGACATAACTTCCTCCTCTGTGAACTAGTTTAAATATGAATTAAATTGGGACAGCTTAAGGTAGCAGTAAGCCCAAACTAGAAACAAATTATTTTCATTCTTGTTTATTCACACAGATATACACACCCAGAATACTTTCCGTTTACAAAGGTATTCTTCCTTTACTTTACAAAGCTATTCGTCCTTTACGAGAATCTGGAGATACAAACTAAAAAATGAAAAATGATCTTTACCCTTAAGGAACTTAAATTTTACTGGTGGGATTCATCATATACACAGAGAAATAAATAGAACATAATTTAAGGAAGAAGAGAAAACTAACAACTAGAGCAGGCATTTTTTATTTTTAACTGTACTTTCCCCCTCCCCCCAAACACACTAATTAATAGTATTTTATTTTTCCAATTACATATAAAGATAATGCCTAACATTAATCTGATAATTCATTGTATTAGAAATATTATTAGAAAAGTGAGGTCTTTTTTTATTCTTTTGGGTTATAAATTTAATTGTTAAAAGACTCATGCAAATATGTTCAGATTGACAACTGAGCAAGAACTTAATATCTGTAAGACTTCAAAACCTAGCCCCATGCTCAGGTTAAAGTAAAGTGATTTGATTTTACTTGAGAACTAGAAATTACAAAAGGAAAACATTGTTTACCCATTGTACCACATTGTCCTAAGAAATTCTGCAGCTTTGGTTTTAGTCTCCTACAAGTAAGGTTAGGTAAGTTTCTGGTAGTTGTGGCCACCCACCTTTCAGGATAGTTTGTAGGAAGTCCATGTTATACATCTATCACTATATAAATATTGGTTATGGTGATCTGTGATTATGATATAGTATCTTAAATGTTTTCTTGTGTCATTCAAATTGAGAATTACGTAATTAACTACGTCTATGAAAACTCAAACGTTTCTGCCTGAGGAAAATGAACCACACCTTGCCAGCATCAGATCAAACTCCTTAAGCTTTTTGTCTGGGCTAAAAACCAGTCCGTCAACTAGAATCTTATAATATTTAGCCAAGCACACTTTAAGCTAACCTGATGATAATAGCTGTGAATTCAAACTCGTAAAACTTTATATGTATTTTTTAGTATTGTTAATGTAAAATTAAATACATGCCTATATTGTGAAACTTGGTAACATCGGCATAATAATAGATTTTCTTGTAATTTGGGTGCTACCGTCAGGTTGTAAATTCGGTGTTAAGAGTATTTTATTTTAGTCGGATTGCAATGATTAAAAAAAAATCTCTTTGTTGTTTCATCTGATAAGATATTTTGACATGGTTATAAGTTTGTTTCCACTCTGCTGGTGACATGTTGTAAATTCTATAATGCTTAAACCTAAGAGCTACAGAGGTGAAAATACCTACCATCCCTAATTAAAATGAGAAAATTCATAGATCAGTTTTATGTAAGTTCCATTTAAATTTGTTAAGAATGATTTTCTGTATAAAGTAATTTAGTGATGCATTTGACTGAATTGAGGTAACCTGACTAGAAATGGGTTTTGTTTCATGTTTCAAATCCATAATATTGTTTATGATATCGTGCAGATACACTTTTAGGAACATAACTTCTTCTTTTCTAATTTGGATGTTGTCACATTATGAAGTGAACAGTTAAAGGAAAGAAAATGGTTGCAGTCATTCAATTTTGCTATTTATGGAAATTGTAAGATTATTGGTTAAGTTATTAAGGGTTATGATAAGACCAGCTGGAATGGTCTGTACTGAAGTTAAATTGTAACCACTTAGTCTTAACAAAATCCCAGTTTTAAAGATTTATTTTCGCTTTAAGGATCGAATAAGAGATATTCAGTTTAGGTTTCCAGTTATATTACTTCATGAAAATGCAGTGATTATCTTTTTTACATCAGGATTATTTTAAGCTTTTTTTGAGAAAGAGAAATACTAGTAGAAAGGAATTAAGTAAAAATCTTTTGTGTGATTTTTAAAAGGTCTGATAAGTTTTATCTGTTAACCAATTTATTGCCAACGACTTACAAGCCTTTCTTTGATTAGTGGGGCCTTTGCTATTTGAGGTAAAGCCTGTTGGGACCCTGAATCTTCTTTTTGAGCTTCATTTTTAGTATTGTTTGAATGTTCCACTGCTTCACAAAAAATGCCAGCAGCTCAGTGGGAGTGACATTTGAGATCTAAGGCCAGTGGGATATCTGTCCCTGGTAATAAAGTTGGGAGGGTGACCTTGGGGAGGCTAAGGTTGGACTCTCTTAATTTATCTTCCCCTACAAGAACTATTCCCACCTGGTTAATTCTGAAGTTGGCTGTGTTATATTCAAGTCCCTTATTTTTCTTCTCATAGCAAATCTCTCTAACCAGGACAAGAGAAGTTGTGATTTTTATGATGGAACTCTTACTTTTTTCAATCTGAGACTGTGGTCAGTGCTTGTTCCCAGTGATATATAATAATATAATGATTAATAACTGAATCAAACCAGAGCTATGATTATTGGAGCTTGCTGTTTAAGACCTTATGGGACTATAATTGATATTATTCTGAGTCTGATTCCAGATATGATCATCAAGAAATGCTATTGAGCCAATGATCCATGATGCCAGTAACTCTATGGGGGTGACATCTATGAACTGCAGGTGGAGTTCTCATGGGAAAGGCAGGGAGAACGACTCTTGGCATGGGCTGAGGTAGGATTCTCCTGACTCGATTTCCCCAGTATATTTCCTCTTGAATGGAAAGTTTCCCACCTGATTGACTTTAAGCCTGGCCATGACATTTTCTCAATACAATTGGCTACCTATATGACTCTTACCTGGAATTAACATGAAATTAGGGAAGCATTTTTCCCTTACTATAACTATGTCCCTATTTTCTTTTTATGGCAGATTTCTCTTAATAATGACTGGTGATCAGTGTGAATATTAAATCTTTATCTCATAGGCTAAGACTAGCGTGCTTCCGAGCTACTATAATAAGGTACAGGTATTAGAATTTTAGTCCTTTCTATATTCTAAACAATCAAGTACATGAATTTGGTCTTGTCATTTCCCTATTAGTAGTTATATCTTCCTGTATAAGATAAGGTCCTTTAATGTCTCACAATGGTATGAGGATAAATAGGCAGTGATGTAAGGATTTGTGAAGCCAGGATATAATTCTATTATTTAGTGAGGTTAATATCACAAACGTTTTCAGTTCTGTGTTAAAGAAAAGAATTTCAGCACAATCTTAATAAGAGTGACTTGTAGTCTATCTAAGAGACACTCAGTTTTACTCAGATTATTCATTTGAATATGGTTAGTAACTGAAAATTATAACATTATATATATTATATAACATTATAATATAAAATGTTTTATTATAAACAACTTATTTGATATGCAGTTTTATAATTGATTACTCCGTGTATTTATACATTCCACCCCATAACCTTTTATTACAATTGAAGATAAATTGGCAGCTTTTAAATGAATTCATTTTTGTATTAGAGGTCATCTTCTTATAAAAAGAGTTCTGTTATTAGTTCCTTAGCAGAATCTTATCCTCCTAAGGCAGAGTGTGGGAGTAGGGAGAGAATGAGCAGCTAAAAGTAAAGCGCTAGAGTAAATAACAAAATAAATAGAGTGAAAATTTTGGTTTTGGTGACAATTTTATTTTAAAAAAATAATAATATGATTAGATAATTATATATGCCAGATTAAAAAATTGGGTTCAGAATTTTCTAATTTTTCAGTTGTTATTTGAATTTCTTAAATAGATCAACATTACAATTTGCTAACCTACATCACAAGACAATTATAAGCAATGAACTGAAGTTCCTTCCCTTTCTGGGACTTGAATCTGAGGTGAAGAATGAAATAGATGAACACCAGAAGTTAAATGATGGTGGAGTCAATGCCAATTTAAAAGGTACTTTTTAGTTTACATAACTACATTGGCAAATATCAAATTCTTAACCAAAAGGGCTCATTCTACAAGTCAGATGCTCATAGATTCTTTTAGATTCCCCCTTCAACCTGATGTTAGTAGTGTCCAAATACCTGATTTAGATGAGGATAGGAGAAATAAGACGTATGGGAAAATGTAAATTCTGTGGTCTAGAGGTTCCTATTTTGGTGTTCTTATTAGAGCTATAAGGTTTGAGCTAACTTGCTACCTGATCTGGTTATTGGCAAAGCAATCTTGAATTATATTTAGATCTATTCTGTCAGAGATTTTAATAGGAAGGGGTATCTCTACAAGTGACCTTAACTGGAGAAGCAAGTCTGCTAGAAGCTGCTCTGAAGCCCTGCTCATTCCAGCATGCCTTAAAGGAGAGATCTCCAGAGGACCAGAGGACTGCAGATGTTTCAGAAACCATACAGCTATATGAGATGAGATATCTGAGCCCTAAGAGATGATGGACTAATGAAATGGACAGTGGGAATGGGTTACTGAGGAAGATTGCACTATTATCATCTGTAAGGTCTGCTTGCCAAAGGGGATTGCCCCCAATGGCTCTTGTCAATGTGTCAGTCTCTATCACACTGTTCACCTCACATCATTCTCCATCATAAGCCCCATAGTTAAAAACTCCTGCTGAAGCATTTGTCATATCAGTTAGTGATTTATTAAGAAGACTGCATCTCTCAAGTGAATCAAAGGATGAGAAAAATTATTTTTTATATTATATTAATAACCAGTTATTAAATTGGGATCCAGGTTTTTCCCCTTTTCTGTTTCCTCATCAAGGCCTAACTCTTGTTAAGCTCTTGTTAAAATCAGTCTCTAAAGGACATGACATTACTCCTAGCTCTCAAGAAGCATGCTTTTCAGTCTTGGGCAGGACCCCACCTAACTTCTATTTAGAGCATAAATATAATCCACTCCATGAGCTCTTACCCTGGGGAAAAGAGTCCTGTCTTTGTAACTTTCCATTAGAGATTAGGGCAGAGGTACGGAACCTGCAGCCTAAAGGCCACATGTGGCCCTCTAGGTCCTCAAGTGCTGCCCTTTAACTGAATCCAAACTTCACAGAACAGGATTTGTGACCTTGAGGCCGCAGGTTCCCCACCCCTGGTTTAGGGTCACCCAGCTCATGAAGGAGAAAAACCAACCAGAGGGGTCTGGAGATGGATTCCCCTCTCCAGACTGCTATAAGCTACTGAGTCTCATAATCAAGCCACATTATCAGCAGAAAGGGCTAAAGACTTCTAACCCATCTCCTCATTAAATATCCACCAATCAGGGTTAATTTTCACTTGTCAGAGGCATTCCCTCTTAGAAAGGTATTTAAGGCTCTCGGGGTCTCCATTGGGGGAGGGGATCTTTGCTTACTGAGAGAAACCACTGACCATCAATTTATTAATTGCCATATAGTCCAACTAATAAATTGATTATTAATTACCCAGAAACTCTGTCTCTTAGGGTTTTTCATTCATTTCATGTCCTGATTCTTCTTCTTTTCTCCCTTTGTAAAACTTCATTTGGTGATCTCATTAGCTCCCATGGATTTAATTACCACCTCAATACTGATGATTCTTAAATCTACCTTTTCCTACCTCAGTCTCTCACCTGACCTCCAGTCTTGCATCTCCAACTGACTTTCACACATCTCAAACTGGAAGTCTCATAGACATCTTAAACTCAAAATGTTCAAAATAAAACTCATTATCTTTCTGTCTAAATCCTACCCCACTTCTACTTTCCCCGTTCCTGTTAAAGGCAATGCCATCCTACCATTTTCTTCAGGCTTACAACATAGGAGTCATCTTGGTTTCTTTACTTTCTCTCCCACACCCCCATATCCACGCTGTTGTCAAGGCATGTTGATTAATATGTTCCCTTCTCTCCTCTGACACTGCCACCGCTCTATTACAAGCTCTTGTTGCCTCACACCTCGTTTACTGCAATAGTCTACTGGTGGATCTGCTTGCCTCAAGTTTCTCCCCACTCCTGTCCAGTATCCATTCAACCACTACAATGATTTTCCTAAAATGCAAATCTGATCATGTTTAACTTCCTCCTTCCCCCCCCCCCCCCAAAAAGCTCCAGTGGCTTCTTATTACCTCCAAAAGCAAATACAAAATGCTTTGTTTGGCATTCAGACCCCTTCATACTTCATAACCCAGCCTCCTCGTACCTTTCCAGTCTTCTTTTACTTTCCTCCCTAGCATGTACTCTTCAATCCAGTGATACTGGCCTCCTGGATGTTCCATGCACTAGACACTCCATCTCTTGTCTTCGGGCATTTTCTGTGGCTATCCCCCATGCCTGGAATGTTCTTCTTTCTCTCTTTGACTACTGACCTCCCTGGTTTCCTTTAAATCCCAGCTAAAATCCTACCTTCTACAGGAAGCCCTCCCTAAGCCTTAATTTCATTGCTTTCCCTCTGTTAATTGTTTCCTGTTCATCCTGTATATAGCTTGCTTTGTATAGATTTGTTTGTATGTTCTCTCCTCCTTTAGATTGTAAGCTCCTTGAGGGGAAGTACTGTCTTTTGACTCTTTTTGTAACCCCCCTCCCCCTCTTTAGCTGAGTGTTTGACAGATAGTAGACACTTCATAAATTTGAATTGTTGAATTAAGTAGGCAGTAATGAATGGGATAGTAGATAGATTTAAGATTGGGTGTGGGGCAGAGAGGATAGTAAAAGGGGTAATCAGGAGTAAGTAGGAGGCATAAAATAGAGATGAGGTAACATGTCCACAGTCACACAGCTGGTTCGTTAGTAGAGTTGGGCATCAAACCTAAATGTCTTTACTCTGAAATTGATAATTTTTTACTTTATCATGTTGCCCCTCGGGTTTGACTCTGATTCAAGGAAAGCTGTGTGTCTTGAACTGATGTTTTATATAAGGGACTGTATTTTTAAATGAAAAATAATTTTCATCATTATGCATTATTCTTCTTTACAAATAATACCAGTCTTTCCATTATCTGCAACTAAAGAACTTGGTTAGTTCTTTTAATAGGAATACTAATCTATTAATTTGTAAACATTGTGGCAAACCTCCATTACTGTCATCTAAGTAGTTGTGCTTTGGGGTACTGAGTGCTTAAGTTCATCTAGTAAGTTGTACTTTCCCTCAGAAATATATTTGTTAGACAGTGTGGTATAGTAGAAAAGGAAGACTTGAATTTGAGTACTCACTCTGCTACTTATTGTCTGTGTAAACCTTGGACAAGCAATGTTGCTATGGGGATGGTGCTTTCCATCCTATAAATATTTTATAAATAGGAGTTATGACCCCAGGGTGGGGGTTGAGTAAATGTTAATATAAGCTTCTTTAACTCATTTGAATCATAGAATAATACACTTAAAGCAAAAAAAAAAAAAAGACCAAAGAGATTGTGTCCAGCCTCCTGATTTTACAGAGGAGGAAACTGAGGTAAAGACATTAAAGAGTCTTTCTCAAGGTCACACATATGGTAAGTGATAGAACCTGGATATCAGTCCAGATTGTCTCACTCCAAATCCAGTGTTCTTTTAAGTCCTAATTATTCTCAAGTTCTCATTAAGCTATAGTAAGATATAAGATCCTTTATCTCTAAAGAACCTAAGTCAAATTAACAATTTTGTCTTTGCCATTTTCATAGGGTTTAGGGTTGATAGGAATCTTAGAAATCATTTAGTCCAGAAAAATGAGTCTCCTGCATTTGACAAATGACACGGCTAGGTGGTGCTGTGGATAAAAGTGCTGGCCTTGGAATCAGAAAGACCTTGAGTTCAAATGTGACCTCACATACTTATTAGCTGTGTAACCCTGGGCAAGTCAGTTAAACCTGTTTGCCTCAGTTTCCTCAGCTGTAAAATGGGAATAATAACAATACCTACTTCACAGGGTTGTTGTGTGGATTAAATGAGATAATATTTGTAAGACACTTAGCATAGTGCCTGGCACATAGCAAGTGCTACATAAATGCTTATTCTCTCTTTCCCCCTTTATAAATGAAGACTGAGACTGAGAGACTTTTTGACTTAGCTGAGGTCACATGAGTATTAAATAGCAGGATCAGAATTTACATTCCAGTTCCTCTGACTCTCTAAATCTAGTACTCTATCAACTGTCCCTGGGGAATATGCCTCATGTCCATTTGGGGTGCTGCCACTCATTTCAGGATGAGTCCATGAAGTTGCACGGGGAACTCTGCTGAAGTCATCTTGGAATTTGAAACTTTCTGGTGACATTATCCACTCAGCTTGGCTTAATTAAGCACCTCTCATATTCTGGGTACATTCAAGGTGCAGGAAGAGATAAAAAGAGAGGTAGTTGAGACATGGTCCCCATCTCTAAAGAAGGGCGTGTCCCAAAATACCTGATGACAGTTACATAAATACACATTAAAAAACCATGTGTGTTTGAGGAGTAGAGTATCATGAGAACAGATGAGGGAAAGATTGTGCAACTATTGGTGATTAACCTCCACACAGATTTACCTTGCTTTATCAAGTTACTGTTTTAGATTCTGGACTATAGAGTAGTAACCTTCACGTGTATAAATATTCACTGTCATAGAAAACTATTTAAAATTACATATTAAGGAAACATGGATTTCAGATATGGACAAATCATAGAATTATAGAATATCAGAGCTAGAATGGGCCTTAGATCACTTGGTCCAAAACTCTTTTACTAATAATTATAATGATGATTTTGGGGGGGTGTACGCTTGACCTGTGATTTCATTGGTATAGGGAATTCCCAGGGAGGGAGCTCCTTCTACTATTACAGATTGGAGCCTGATTTTCAATGAAGAGAGGATTGCCTGGTGCTTGAGGTGTTTAGTGACTTGCCCAGGGTAAGTGTCAGAAGCAAGATTCAATCCAAGTATTTCTGACTCTAAGACTAGTTCTCTATCCATACTGCGTTGCTCCCTGTTCTTATTATGCTAACCACTTATTTATATAGCACTTCAAAATTGGCCAAGCCCCTGACTTAGAGTAACCTTGTGATCTACTTAGTGCAAGTATTCTCCCCTTTTTGCAGAAAAGAAACATAGGTTTTTCTGAGAATTTAAGTGATTTGCCCATGGCTATACAGCCAGTAAGGGTCTGAAATGGGACTTGAATCCTGAGCATTATCTGTAATGGAGAAAAGTTAGAAGCCTTCCTATTAAGATCAGGGTGAAAGCAAAGATGCCTGTTGTCACCACAATTATTCAGTATTGTACTAGAAATGTTAACTATAGCAATGAGAGAAGAAAAAGAAATTGAAGGAATCAGAATAGGCAATGAGGAAATAAAACTTTCACTCTTTGCAGATATAATGATATACTTAGAGAATCAACTTAAAAAAAACTAGGTGAAATAGTTAACAATTTTAGCAAAGTTGCAGGATGTAAACTAAACCCACAAAAATCAGCAGCATTTCTGTATATTACCAACAAAGCCTAGGAGAGACAAAAAGAGAAATTCTATTTAAAACAACTATAGACAATATAAAATACTTGGGAGTCTACCTGCCAAGACAAACCCAGTAACTTTATGAACACAATTACAAAACACTTTTTACACAGATAAAGTCAGGGGGCAGCTACATGGTGCAGTGGATAAAGCACTAGCCCTGAAGTCTGGAGGACCTGAGTTCAAAGCCGGCCTCAGACACATAACACTCACCTGCTGTGTGACTTTGGGCAAGTCATTTAAACCCAATTGCCTCACTAAAAAAAAACAAAGTCAGATCTTAACAATTGGAAAAATATCAGTTGCTCATGGATAGGCTGAACCAATATAATAAAAATGACACTTCTACCTAAATTTATTTATTCCCATACCAGACTACCAAAATATTCTTTTGTAGAGTTAGAAAAAAATCATAAAATTCATCTGAAAGAACTAAATGTTAAGAATATCAAGAGAGTTAATGAAAAAAGGTGTGAAGGAAGATGGCCTAACCATACCATATCTCAAACTGTATATAAAGTGGTAATTATCAAAACTATCTGGTAGTGACTAAGAAATAGAGTGGTAGGTCAGTAGAATAAATTAGGTATACAAGACACAATAGTAAATGACCATAGTGATCTAATGTTTGTTAAAACCAAAGACCACAGCTTTTGGGACAGGAACTCACTTTGATTTTTTTGTTTGTTTGTTTTTTGTTTTTTGGTGAGGCAGTTGGGGTTAAGTGACTTGCCCAGAGTCACACAGCTAGTGAGTGTTGTAAGTCTGAGGCGGGATTTGAACTGTGGTCCTCCTGACTCCAAGGCCAGTGCTCTATCCACTCTACCACCTACCTGCCCCAAGAACTTACTATTTGACACCTGCTGGGAAAATTGGAAAACAGTATAGCAGAAACTAGGTATAGACCAACATTTTACACCATATACAAAGGTAAAATCAAAATGGATACATGGTTTAGACATAAAGGGTGATAACATATGCAAATTGGGAGAGCAAAGAATAGTTTACCTGTCAGATCTATGGAGAAGGGAAGAGTTTATGACCAAATAAGAAATAGAGAACATTACGAGATGTAAAATGGATAATTGATTACATTAAATTAAAAGGGTTTGCACAAACAAAACCAGTGCAGCCGTGAAAAGGAAAGCAAAGGGGGGGGGGGGGGGTGGAGACACTCAGAGGATTTTACAGCAAGTTTCTCTGATAAAGGCCTCATTTCATTAATATAGACAACTAAGTCAAATTTATAATAGTGAATCATTATCCTAATTGATAAATGGTCAAAGGACATGAATAGGCAGTTTTCAGAAGAAGTCATCATTGTCTCCAAAAAATGTCATATGGTCATGAAAAAATGCTCTAAGTCAGTATCAGTTAGAAAAATGCAGATTAAAACAACTGAGTTCCCACCTCACACCTATTACATTGGCTAACATGACAAAAAAGGGAATTGACAAATGTTGGAGGGGATATGGGAAGATTGGGACACTAATGCACAACAGTGAGTTGTGAACCATTCTGGAACATTTGGAACGATGCCCAAAGGGTAATCACATTGTGTATGCCCTTTGATCTAGCAATACCACTTCTATGCATTCCAAAGAGATTTCAAAAATGGGGAAAAGAACCTATTTGTACAAAAAGATTAATGGCAACACTTTTTGTGGTGGCAAAGACTTGGAAACTGAGGGTATGTCCATCAGTTGGGGAATGACTAAACAAGTTGTGGTATATGATAGTAGTGGAATACTTTTGAACTATAAGAAATGACAAGCAGGCTGATTTCAGAAAAATCTAGAAAGACTTACATGAACTGAATGCAAAGTGAAGTGAGCAGAACCAAGAGAACATTGTGCACAGTAATAGCAGTATTGTAAGATGATCAACTATGACTGACTTAGTAGTTCTCAGCAGTGCAGTGATCAGGACAAGCCTAGAGGACTCAGGATGAAAAATGCTATCCACAGCTGGAGAGAGAATTGATGGAGTCTGAGTACAGATCAAAGCATGCTATTTTTTTTACTTTATTTTTTTTTTCATTTTTTTTCTTTTAGTCTGTTTCTTCTTTCACAACATGAGTAATGTGGAAATACGTTTTACATGATTGAAAAAAAATCCTGATTTCAAACCCAGGCTTCCCATTTACTGACTTTGTGATTTAGGGGCAGGTCATTCACTACCTCTGGGGACCTCAGCTTCCTCACCTGTAAAAAGGAGGTAATAATGTTCATAGGATTATAATGACTTTACTACTCGAAAAGGCATCGTGGGTCATCTAACTTAGCTCATTTAAAATGAGACGGCTTAGTACCAGGGAGGTTAAATGGCTTGGCCAAGGTCAAAGAGGTAGTAGTGGTAAAAGCAGTATTTGAATCCAAGGCCTCTGACTCCATATCTACTGTGACATTGATACTTTTCTTGTGGGGTGGTGGTGAGTGAACTGCTGCATTAAAAATTTGTGGGAGTCAGTGTGGTACAATAGAAAGAACAGTGTCTCTGAAGAAGGACTTGGGGTTTAAATCTTTCCTTTGACACTACGTATGTGACCAGGGGCAAGTCACTTAAACTCCCCTGGCCTCAGTTTCTTCATCTGTAAAATGGCAGGTTGGACTATGACATCTGAGGTTCCTTGCTGCTCTGAATTCTATGATCTGATTAATTCAAGAACTATGTAAATGTGAATTGTTATTACTTATTGCTATTATTATTTCATAACTCTAGGTATACTTTTTTGTGTATATGCTTTGACTGTTCCTGACATTCCCTTCATTTTTTGTTTTTCTTGGAAGGGTCAGATGACTTGTCTGCAAAACTCTGGGATGTGAGCACAGGACAGTGCATATATGGCATCCAGACCCACACTTGTGCTGCTGTGAAGTTTGATGAACAGAAGCTTGTGACAGGATCCTTTGATAACACAGTAGCCTGTTGGGAATGGAGTTCAGGAGCCCGAACCCAGCACTTCCGAGGACACACAGGTGCAGGTATGGTTTTTTGATTCCATGTCTTAGTCTGCGTTCCAAGAAAATTTCCTTTATATGTGCCATTCTTCTTCCATGGTTGGTATAGGACATTTCCCTTTATTTGTACTCTTAATTTTTTCCCTGCCCATAGTATGGGGATGAGGAGAAAAGGAGGGAGCTGATCTAAGCTAATATAGGTTGGTTTTCTTTAAGCTTTGGGAAATGAGGTTTTAGAATGTGGGATTAAACCTCTCTGCTGGACTGCATAGAAGTCAAACTAGAAGGAGCCTCAAGGGCCATTCTGGTTCAACCCCTATCATTTTACAGATGAGGAAACTAACACCAAGGGAGGTTAAGTGATTTGTCCAACATCAGCAATTCAGTTATTTCACCAATTTCTGTTAAGTCATACTGCTAACTCTTAGTTTCTTTCCTTTTGCACTGCCCTGTACTGCCTTATAACTAACTTATTTTTTATTCCTTATACATGGTGGGTATATATTTTGCTGTGGTTCATCTGCAGACCATTTACCCGTAACTTAAAAATATTATGGAAATCTATTTCATAAAATCCCTTTTCATGGATTCTCAAGTAATAATAATTTTTAAATCCTTTACATTTATATAGCACTTTGTAATTTACAAAGGATTTTCCCATGAATTATCTCATTTTATTCAACAAAGATTAAGTACCTACTGAGTGCAGAGGACTGTGCCAGACACTGGTAGAGATATGAAATATAGATAAGACCTTGACTGTGCCTTAATGGAGCTTACAGGAGGAATAGGGCATAGATATGTGCAATACACATGATAAATGCATCAAAGAAGTGTGTGACAAGGTGCTATGTCATGTCCGAGGGAGAATATCATCATTACTGGTCTAAAAGATCAAGCAAGACTTCCTAGAGGAAGTTGCATTCAACTTGAGCTAGGAAAAGGAAAAGTAGAAATTCAAAAGCTAGAGGGAGGAAAGGCATTCCAGAGAAGATTATGGTCAAAAGCACTGAGAGGAGAGGGTAGGAAATGTTCGGGATGTCAAGTGTTTGACTAGACTAGACCATAGAGTACATTGAGGGAGGAGTAGTAGGAGATAAAACTGGAAAGGTTGTATCAGATTGTGACAGGTCTTGGGATATTAGCGAAAGGAATTTGAAGCTTTTTGAGCAGAAATGTGACATGACCAGAATTATGCATAAGAAATAGCATCCTGGCAACAGTATGAAAGATGAATCGGTTGACCCTCACCACCGCACTGTGCAGTTGGTAGATTAGATGTTACTTCCTTTTCACGACTGAGGAGGTTGAGGCTCAGAGAGATGATTTTACCTTAGGTCATGAGTCATATAAGTAGCAAAACCAGAGCTAGAGGCCAGGTCTTCCTAGTTCAGTATTCCTGCCAAAATTTTCCCTCATCCAAAGCTTTCTCTCCAAATTAGAGGAATCTAGTACTTCTGAAATGTATCACTTTTTCAGTGGAGTTTTCTTCATGGGTTATTTTGTGTTTAGCAGTTTGACAAATGGTTTCTAAATTGTTCTAAGTGCAGCTCTTGGCCTTTGAAAAACTCCCTTATTAAGCATTTCAAATAACCTTCTAGAGATGGGAATTAAGAATAAAACCTACTCTGTTCCCTTTATTCTCTTGAAAAACTATGATTTGACTGTAACATGAGATTCAAGCCTCTGTTTCTTGGTATCTTTGGAATTTTGTTCAGACAAAGATTAGAGTTGATCTGGTAGATTACTCCTCTCTCCATCTAATCTTTGTCTATTAAAATCATACCCATCCTTAAGACAAAACTCAAATCTTATGTCTTCTAGGCATGTTTCCTTTATTTCTCCAGTTGGTACTGATTTTTCCTTGTATGATTTCATCACACTTTATATTTCTTTTATTATATTCTAATAATAGCTTTGAGTTTTATAGAGTTTTAGAGTTTACAAAGTATTTTTCCTTACAACTCTGTAAAGCAAGTATTATTCTGTTTTTACATATAGGACATATAGGCTCAGGGAGAGTAAGTAATTTACTCACACAGGTCAGAATCTGGATTTGCATCTATATAATCTGACTTCAAGACCGTTACTCTTTCGCTATGACACATTGACCTAATTATGGCTATTTATATCCAGGAGAACAGGGATAGTATCTTATTTATCTTTGTATCTCCCTTAGTGACTGTCATAATGGCCTGTACTTAATAGTCTGTTAACAAATACTTGTTGAGTGAATTAAGCTTGTCTGATTTTTGAGGTACAGCTAGGTCCTTATTAGTACAAATAATGAATCCCCTGAAGTGGTTACATACATTCAGATTCTCATTATTATATATAAATATATATATAAGATAATTAATTAGTTTCGGTCCAATGGAAACATGCATTGTGAGTTTGAATAATGTGACCACTTCAGAGGATTCATTATTTGCACTAATTGGGCCCTCCCTGTGATTCATTTTTCCTCTACTACTTTTTCTTACAACCATATACAGTTAAAATTGATGGGTTTGGTTTTTTTCTTCACTCAGTCTTTATCCAAGTGACAATGCCATTCTCTATAATCAGGCTTCTTGACATGTGAGTCACAATCCTATGTGGGGTTGTAACCCACAGTTTAAGAAGTGCCGAAGAAGTTGGGAGTAGAGAAAGTTTAAGAAGCCATTCTCTGTATGACTGAAAGCAGTTTTCTCTGCATATAACAGATAATCTGGTGCTTGTGCAGTGGTCTTTTTTCTGCTTGCAGGTAGTGCTGAGGGGAGAATGTTGGTGTTTCTGCAATTTGGATTCCCATGTCACTTTCAGGCATGAATGACTAAAAAGAGAATTGGTCACCTGGTCCTATTGTTAACAAACCTTAAAACTAACAGAGGTTTGAAATGGCTGGATTTTCTTCTTAATTTCTAGTTGAGTGGAGCATTATAGTAGCAATAGTGGTAGCACTATATAAAACTAAGTTTTGAGTGGTTTTTGGAAATTTTCATAATTGTGCAGTTCTGGGACAGTAAACTTAATCTCTATGAGTCGTGGAGGTCTCCTTTTCTTAGCAAGAAAAAGGGGTGTGGATATGACAGTGGAGGGTGCTTTATCTTTGTACATATGGGGATTTCTGTTTTTTGTTTTTAGTGTTCAGCGTGGACTACAATGATGAGCTTGATCTCTTGGTGAGTGGTTCTGCTGACTTCACTGTGAAAGTATGGGCCTTATCAACGGGGACGTGCCTGAACACACTCACAGGACATACTGAGTGGGTAACCAAGGTAGGAGAGCTGCTGAGCCAAATCTGAATTTACTAGTTGTCCATTTAAACATTGTGGTATTTTACCCTTGTCTTCTGTAGCTTTTAAGACTTGTGACAGGTGGTATGGGGCAGGACATCTAAACAAGAACTGGTGGGACTCTAGGTTTGAGTCTGTGCTATGTGACTAAGCATGTCTTCTCCTTTCTTGGGGCCTTAGTTTCCTCATCTGCAAAATGCAAGGGTTGGGTTCAATGCTCTCAAAGATCTTTGAAGCCAGAAACAAAAATCTGTACCATAGCTTGTAAGTTGACAATATCCACTCAGGCATTCTCCCAGAGGAGAATCCTTTATGTCCTTCTTTATTCTCCTATTTCCTTGGAAGCAGGTGGTCAGTGACTGTTTCTGTTTCTGTCTTTATGTTCACTTACCAGATTTTCATAGCATAGTTAAATAAGCACAACTTCTGACCTTAATTTGTGGGTGGTTTGGCAGAGATATCAGGATTTAACAGCTAAATATAACCTTGCATCTGGAGGCACAGCAGCAGGTGCTTTGAAAAATGCTGAGATTTAGTAACATCCCATCCCTTCTCTAGATACCAGATTACCAGTAATGTGGCTGCTTATGATGGGACTTGTCCCAGGATAACACTTTCCTTAGTGGTTAAAGTTGACTGTATACCTCAGGCATACTTCTAAAGTACTGAAGCATCTCTGAGACCCATGTCAAATTTCAAAATCCATATTGTTTGATCTAGCTTTTGTTTTCTCATCAGTAAATGAGAGAATTTGCACTAGGTATTGTCTAAGGCCCCTTCCTGCTCTAAATCCTTTGGTTTTATGATATTGCCTGAAGCTATTGAAAGAAGAGACCGATACTGGAAATGTCATCATCCCGCTGAACACCTAGACGATCTAGTTGTGAGTGAAAATATGTAATTAGTTTGCAGATGACACAAGGTTTAGGCTACATCAGTCTGGTGTAATCTACCACATGACTTCAGACCTTATACTTCTTTAATAAAAACTTTTCGTATTTGCAGGTGGTTTTACAGAAGTGCAAGGTCAAGTCTCTGTTGCACAGCCCTGGAGATCACATTCTCCTCAGTGCCGACAAGTATGAAATCAAGGTGAGTGTGGCTTTTGCTTTCTGCCTTTCAATTTTTTCTGTTAGATGAAAATGGGTAAATTTTAAAAATTTAAATTGTTATAGGATGTGGAGATACCACCTGAAACACAACTTTTAGATAATTGCCTGCTTCAGTATGAGGTGCCTGCTATAAAAGTGATCCCTCATGTAGTTCTGGGTGGTTGGAGACCAGCTTTGGCTCCCAAGTACATGTTCCTTATACAAGCATAGTGCAGTTACAGTTCCTTGCCTCCCCCCATCACCATCCCCAGTTGGCCTTTCTGTTATTAAAATGCCTCTCTGGCTTCAAGAATTCACTTGTTCCTAATAATTGGAAAGAGATGGGGATCTTAAACCATCTCTTGTGGCTATAGAAGGTTGGGCATTATTATAAAGCTCTTAATGTAGTGCAGCTTTGTATCCCCTCATCTTATGGGAGTCTGATGCTTCTCATTGCTCCCACCTGCAAACATCACATACAGAGCATTGGATCAGGGGTTGAGAAATGCAGGAACTTGACAATACGGGCTAAGTATTAGTGGCAATTAAGGCAAAAGATTGCCCTAACATGCACGAGTTTCCCTAATAAACAATGAATGGCAATAGGACCTGGACTGAGAAGGAAGTTTATGGTATTCTGTTTCTAAATTGAAAATTAATTGTAGACCAAAGATGTTCTGTAAAGGTGGTGGTTGTTAGAAAAAAAGATTTTGAGTATGTTTTTCCTGCTTCAATTTGGACTTGGTGCTTTGACAAATTGCACTGAATTTTTCCTTCCCTGATTTATTCCTGCTTCCTGTCATCATCCATCTTCTTCATCTAAGTAAGCTAAACTAACCTGAATGTAGTAAATTGCATACTTTAAAACAAGCTTGTTTTTAACCTCCCACAGTCCCCTCATCAAGTTGATGTCAGCTAGCATTCTTCTGATTGTTGCTTCCTCTTCCTCTTCTCCAACTTGTAGATTTGGCCGATTGGAAGAGAAATCAACTGCAAATGCTTAAAAACATTGTCTGTATCTGAGGATCGAAGTATCTGTTTGCAGCCCAGACTCCATTTTGATGGCAAATATATTGTATGTAGTTCGGCCCTAGGACTTTATCAGTGGGACTTTGCCAGCTATGATATTCTCAGGTAGTGTTTTTTCTGTTTGAATCAAATTAATTTAAATCATTTTAAGTCTATTGTAGCTAAAAACTAAAGGGGGGGGCATAAATGCTTATATATGCACTGTTTATTTTGTGAGGCAATTGGGGTTAAGTGACTTGCTCAGGGTCACACAGCTAGTAAGTGTCAAGTGTCTGAGGCCAGATTTGAACTCAAGTCCTCCTGACTCAATCCACTGTGCTACTTAGCTGTCGCAATATGTACTGTTTATTAATAGGCTTTTTGTGAAGCCACTGAGAAACCTTTTCTACATTGTAGTGACAAGAATCATGAACTGTGAGTGAGGAGTCCAGAATTCTAGTTGATTAACTAGCTGGTTACTTCTGTACACCAGGTTCCTCACTGATTTCCTCATCTCTAAAATGAGTAAGTTGGACTAAATGATTTCTGAGGTTCCTTCTGGCTCTAAAACTGATTCATAAAAATAAGAAAAGCAGACTAGATGATCTCAAGGTTTCCCTCTAGTTGTGACATGCTGGGATGATAGTAACCTAAGCAAAATTCTGCTCTTGTTTATTTATCGCTCTTAACTGTCCTTCCTGCAGGGTTATCAAGACTCCAGAGTTAGCCAATTTGGCATTACTTGGCTTTGGAGATATCTTTGCCCTGTTATTTGACAACCGCTATCTCTACATCATGGACTTAAGGACAGAGAACCTGATCAGCCGCTGGCCTCTGCCTGAGTACAGGAAGTCAAAAAGGGGCTCAAGTTTCTTGGCAGGTGAAATGTCATGGCTGAATGGACTAGATGGGCAGAATGACATGGGTTTGGTTTTTGCCACCAGTATGCCTGACCACAGTATTCACTTGGTGTTATGGAAGGAACATGGTTGAAGATATGGACAACAGCTAAAAAAAAATGACTTTGGGTGCTGAGGCCGCTGCTTCTGATGCAGCCTCTGTGGGAGCTGATTTTGCATGAACCAAAGTTCACACCTAATGGTATCGTCATGCAGTGCACAATCATTTATTTTCCTGGGTGGGGAATGATGGGGGGGTGGGGAGAAAGGTGGGGGGAAAGGGATTATTTTATTGACATAATGCAACGCAGCATGCTAACAATCTACACCATTGAAACTCATTTGTACTTAGTTATGCTTGTCATTATAAAAGAACAAATTTTGGGCCTATCTTTCTTGACTGGACTATTGGTTTAAAGCAAAGTAAGTTAAATGGTTTACAAATCTGCTAATAATTGAATATGAAATCCCAGTGAGTGATTAAAGATTTTTTGCCCTGGTCTTTTTTTTTTTTTAATTTGAGGTAGAAGCAGAGGTGTTTTAGAATTCCTAAATCACTAAAGGAAAGAACCTTCCTGAAAATCTAGTATAGACACAGAAAGGGAAAAGGATGTTCTCCATGTTATTCCCAAAAGCTTCTCTTGCATGGAGCTTGCATTTTCTAGGACCCATAGTTACAGAGACCACTGATACCTGTGATTTTCATGAAGTCTCCAGATATTATCAGTCCATATGATAATTTGTCATCTTTTATTAAAATTAACTCATGAAAAGTGAATAAGCTGTTTTAACATATAGGAAGCATTTAGGAAACATTGGGAGAAAAGAGAAGAAAAACAAACTGACCGTTATTTTTGGTTGGTTCCAGTTTTTAAAATCTAACCCCTCACTCATTCTGTTATTTTAACAAGCATAGCACTGTGTGCACTACGTTATACTAAGGGCTGGGAAGGATAGAAAGACATGTAAGGCATGGTTCCTGCCATCATAGAACCTAAGGTCTAGTAGTTTTAGGTAAGATACATACACAGATAAAGATAACTTAGAATGTGGTAAGTACATAAAAAGGAGTACAAAGTCTTGTGAAATCATATGCGGGAGAGATTGCTTCCAGCTAAGTGACTAGAGAGAGCTTCTTTGAGGTAGTATTTAAACTGATAAAACATGATTTAAGGTTGATTTTGGACAGGAAAGAAAACAGTGTTGGGACCTAACTAATATCCTTGGTTTTGAGCTAATCATAATTTTAGCTCTAACTTTTTCTTCTTCCTATTGACCATGTGAGAAAGCATGTCCATTTTGCAGTTTGGAAAATTGTAAATGCCACTGCCCTCAAACATCTTCATTCTAGTAGGAGGACTAAGGGGTATGAAATTAGAATGCAGATTAGGATATGAGATGTTCATGAGAAACATGAAATAAATGCCCTTAGAGTTCACAAGAAGTAAGGTTTAGGCCGGGGCGGTTCAAGTTGTCACTCATAGGAAAGGGGTGGTGTTTGATCCAAGTCTTGAAGATAGGTAGGATTTTAACTGGTGGGGACTTGGGTGGGGTGCAAGATGTGTTTAGTAAATGGAGAAGGACGGGAAGCGAACACACTTATCAGGCACCTCCTGTATGCCAGGCACTGTGATAAGCATTTGACAAATATTTTTTCATTTGATTATATTTACAAATATTTATTACAAATATTTACAAATATCATTTGATTGAATGGGATCTGTTTGAATGGAGCATAGGGCACTTGAAAGACAGTAGAGTGAGACATATTTGAAAAGATAATTTGAAGTCAAATTGTGTATTATCTTTAATGCCAAGTTATAGAGGTTGAACTTAAGTGGATAGGATGATAGAAATTACTAAAGGGTTTTAAAAAATTTTTTTTGTAAGAAAATAAACAGAACTGTGAGTTAGGGTTACTCTGGGCTTCAGTGCAGAGGAGGGGAGACTAATCAGGACCCTATTCTAATTGTCCAGATAATAGGTAATGAGGACCTTGCTTAGAGTGGTGACAGTGGGAGCGTAGAGAAAGGAATGTGTAGGATCTCACATGGGAAGATGCATTCTGGGCTTTTCCTACCAGAGTGCCATATTTGTATGGTAGAGGCAACAGCCATGTTTATTGAGTAGGGGAGTTGCATGGTCAGGCCTGCACTTAAAGGACTTTGGTAACTTGTAAGTAATAAAGTTGGATAAAACAAGTTTCTTCCAGTGTGTCCATTTATGAATCAGATATACTGGAAAAAGAAAAGAATGTTCAATCTCATGATTTGGCCTTGTTTTGAAATCTTAGTTTGACTCATAAACTAGCCTGGGACTAGAACTGACGCAAAGCAAAACTATGTCTTTTGATCTCTACAACTTCCTTTTTAAGCACATTTTCATATTTATGTTATTTCCTATTGTGACCAGGAGCTGGAGTTTTCCCCCATTTTGTTCACTGTAGTAGTAGGTAAGGGTATAACCTCATGTTAACTGTAAAAGAATCACCTTTTAAATAATTAGAAGACTTCATATCATGATGATTTGTAGCAAGTGATTTATCATATTGGAAACTTGTTGGAAAGAGATTTCTTCTATCCTGCCTTTCCCATAGGGACTTTCCACAGCTTTAGTGGTGTGAGCAGTACAGGCTATTTTCTTTGACAGAAAAAGCAAGGAAAGGGAGGGCCATGAAAGAAAAAATGAAAGCAACTGCAAACTTCATTAAAGAGATGATACTCAGAACATTTGAGTAAGGAACTCTAACCAGGTGCTCCTCTTCCTGCCCAGAATAGCTAGATTGAACAGTTAGCTAAATGCAGGTATGAAAATATGTTGGTGCTTAGGGGTTTAAAAGCCACATATTTGACCTCACATTTTTGTCTAGAACTATAAAGACATTCCTCTGTTTAAAGTCATCTTTTCTGGATTCAGTCCTATGCACAAGAGAATAAACTCTTTCTTGGTTCACAATTAGCTTTTCAAACAGAGCTATTGGCCCAAGTTTAATAACTGCTTCCTTTAATACAGATTAGGCACAGGCTGGTCACTTAAAATGAAGGGGTGATTTATTCCTTTTGGGTTTCTGATTCATAGGATCATAGATCTTGAGTTGAGAGGGACTCCGGGCTATCTAGGCCAACATCTTCATTTTGCATATAAGGAAATTGAATCTCAGATTGTGACTTGCCCTAGTTCACACAAGTGATTCAATACTTATGTAGTTTTAAATACTAGCTGTGCCTTGAAATGCAAGGTGGCTGATAGGTCTGTGTACATGCTGTGTAATGGTGCCCCAAGTAATTTTAAAATGATATTGTTAATATATCATATAATAACCCAATTTAAGTCATATGAAACCCCACTATAACATTGCTCTGGGTATTGGCTGCCTTTCCTGCCTGTCCTCAGGGAACTGCTGTCCAGACTTTATAGTGAGTCCAGAAGATCAGAAATCAGCCCCAGGAATTAATCAGGCAGCAGCAAGAGGTGACAAGGAGTTTGCCTGATGACAGTGACTGTGATCCTCCTCTCTCCAACCTCTCTGAGAGGTGAGATGTCGTCGGATTGAAAAGAAGGCAAGCAAGATGAGTGAGTCTCTATCTAGAAGGAGTCAAGGACAAAAGAGATGCTGCTGAATTGAAGAGAGATTCTGATGATAGGCAGAGAAGAATTTCATTTTTAGCTCTGTATTTTGGCTGTTACTAAATAACTTTTTTTTTCTTTAAGGGCACTGAACCTATGGAATATTGCTTAACAATACTTTTTTTTTTCATGTAGCCAATTAACCAACATTGTATTAGGGGGGAAAAATCTTTAATGCAGATCCCAACAATTGAGGAAAGAAACTCCTGGAAAGAAGTTTTAGAGTGGGAAAAATGAGTTAAGGGGGCAGGTAGGTGGTGCAGTAGATAGAGCACCGGCCCTGGAGTCAGGAGGACCTGAGTTCAAATCCAGCCTCAGACCAAACACTTGGCACTTACTAGCTGTGTGACCCTGGGTAAGTCACTTAACCCCAATTGCCTAAAAATTAAAAAAAAAAAAAAGAAAAAGAAAAATGAGTTAAAATAGACCAATTTCCAAGGGAAATGCCTCCCTTATTTAGAAAAATAAGCTACTTTTGAGCTCTTATAACCTTGCAGTTTCCAAATTCTTATTTCATAAGCTAATTACAACAGACCCTTATCCTCTGTAAAGTGTAATTACTGTAGCTCAATTTGGATAGTAACATGTTAGTGTTACTTTTTGTATTTAAAAATTGGAAAAATCCATTTTTTTAACAGCCTTACTCCAAATTAGTCCATATGAGTGAGTTTAATTTTAATGACGTCATTCTATTTATTTTAAAATAACTAAAAAAAATTGGAAAATCATGAATCAAAATTTTTGAAGCTTTAGCAATATTTACAAATAGAAGTAAGAATAAATCCAAAAATGAAGCATAGTAAATGTGTGTCTTAAAGCAACATTCCTTCCAAAGGTCATTTTTAAGTAATGGAGTCACAAAAACCTGAGTTTAAATCCTATCTCAAATACTTACTAGTGGCATGACCCTGGGCAAATCACTTACCCTCCCTGAGCCTCTGTTTCCTCTTTTTTAAATGGGGATAATACATACTTCGCAGGTTTGTTGTAAGGTTTAAATGAGTTAACATATGTAAAGCATTTTGCACATTTTAAAGTGATACATAAATGGTAGCTATTATTTCTTCTGGGTAAACAAGATTTCTCCCCTCAGAACTCTGATTCTAAGCACAGGGAAGATAACCTTATGAAGATGTTCACAGTTTAACATTATTTCCAGAAATTCCCTGCTTAGTTAGATATCACAGTGGCTCACATCAGCATGGTATTGAGCTGGTCATTTGAATAATGGACTTAACTCTGGTTCTTACACAGGCCAGAGCTCTGTAATTCAGAATCAAAATAATCAGAAGAGAAATGCTCTTTGTCCAGAAAGAATAGGCTTCTTAAAACTAGGCTAGTATTTTAAACTAGGGCCTCACAGTGATCTCAGATTCTGTTATTGCATATGCAAAATTTCTAAAAAATAGGTATGGGGCTGGCATATCTGCAGTGGCTACAAACACACCATGATCAAAACCATCAGTATCTTTGTGAACCGAGATTAGGAGAATTATAGTATCTTCTTCCACTTCAATTTTTTTCTACCCTTCCTATCAAAAAATTGGGGAGCAGAATTTCATTGATCTCAAATTGGCAGATTTAACTCATGTACATATTGTAGAAAATACAGACATTCAAGACATTGAAAGTTGTCACTTGTCCATGGTTGCCAGTTCTTCTGAAGAGAAATACTGAGAAGCAGAAACATTGAAGTGGGGTGTGTTAGGAAAAGAGATGATTTCTCTTGTCCCATTGTCAATATTGTGCCTCGGAATTTTTTTCTAGAGGTTGTCTACAGATCAAGATCAGGACGGCTTGAACCCTAAACTTTTATATAACTGTGTTTTGTTTGAATTATGAAACATTATTACAGCTTCCCCACATTGTAGTGGGCATGACCTAGAGAAAGATCCAGCAAAGGAGACAGAGAAGGAGCAGTTAGAGAGCCAACCACATCATAAAGACTAAGAGAGAAGACAATGTCCAGGAAAGGGAGGGAGCATGATGATTTGCATTAAGTGCTACAGAGAAGTCAGAAAGTATGAAGATTGAGAGGCCACTATACTTTGCAACTGGGGAGTTTCAGTTGATTGGTGAGGTCAGAAGTCATACTGCAGAGAGTTAAGAGATGAAAAGAGGAATTGGAGGTATCTGGTGTAAATGGTTTTGTTAAGTTTAGCTGTAAAGGGAAAGATACATGAAATGATAGCTAGGGGATGGTTAGATCAAATGAGTTTGGATTTTGTTGTTGTTTTTTTGGTTTTTTTTTTTTAACGATGGGAGAGGCATGGACATGTTTGTAGGCATCTAGGAAGGTGCTAGTTAGGAGGAGATGGAAGGCAAAAGAGAGCAGGGATGATAATGAAGGCAGTCTGCTAAAAAAGGTGGGAGGAGATGCAATCCATGGTACATGTTGGGGAACTGGGCTTGGAAGAAAGACAACTTCAAGACCAGAAGAAAGGAGATAGTAGGAATAGATATCTGAGTGACGTAAGATGAAGAGAGAGCTCTTGGCGAACAGCCTCAGTTTTTTCAGTCAAGTGAGAGGTGGAGGACTTCCAGAGGGGGAGAGGGTACTGTGGGAGGCTTGAGAAAAGGTGAGAAAGTTTGGAATGGCTGCATTGGAGAGTGATTGCCTTGCTGCAGTGGAGACCAAGTTGAAATTAGATGTGTAGTGGAATCAATCAAATCAAAAATTTCATTATTTCTTCCAACTCGCTCCAGCAACACATCCATAGGAGTGAATAAGGCAGATGGTATGAATAATCTAGGGTTGAGGTTTGGCAAAGCATGATCATCAATGGAAGGAGCAAAGGACCGGAGAGTAGAGGATAGGGTAGAGTTGAATTGGTTTACCAAAGGGTCAAAGTAAGTAATGAAGGAGAGTGTAGCCAATGTAGGGGTCATGGTCAGAAAAGAATCGAGGGAGGTGATGGAGATCATGGTCATGGATGAATACCATTTTAAGAAGAAATAAACTATTGTTATTGGCTTATATTACTGAATAGATAGAAGGAGGAAATAGACAAGGAATTCAAGAGACTGATTTGGAAGCATTATATAGTAGTGTTGAAGGAAAAAATACTAATATGTACACTATTTTAGGCTCAAGTGTGCCAGAAACAATTTCATTTAACATTAATCTATGTCCAAGCCATTTTTAGCTTGGAGAGAGGAATGTCCAAACTGGTATAGTTCCCCATGGTCTCTGGTACATCTCTGTTACCCAAAGTTGATTTGAGGTAACATTTACCGGCATCTTGAGCAAGAAAAAAGTCATAATATGTTAAAGTTTGGGGTTAACATTCCAGAATAGTAGAGTAACAAAGTTACCTTTCATTCCTGTACCACTACCCTCAAAGAATCAATGGGACTCCTGGAATAAACAATAAACTGCAATCAGTATATTAATCCTTTCTCAGTGGAGAATCATTCAATCATGTTAGAAGATGTTCTCCCTTTTGGTGGTGGTCCTTTTCCATGCAACAGCCCTTCCAACAGTTGAAGACAGCTACCATGTCCCCCGTCCCCCACCTCCAGCTACCATTGGGCTACCACCAGCAGCCCCAAAGGCAATAACTGATTCATCAGATCCATAGAACTACCCTCTCCTCTTGATAATAGCTAATAATAATAGCTAATGTTTATATAGTGCCTACTCTGTGTCAGGCACAGTGCTAAGCACTTTACAAATATTGTCTCATTTGCTCCTCACAATAATCCTGGAAGGTAGGTGCTATTATCTCCATTTTACAGACAAGGAAACTGAAGCACACATTGGTTTAGTGACATACAGCTAATAAGTTTCTGAGGCCAGAGTTAAATTAAATTCTACCTGCCCCATGCCAACTAAATGATTCCCCTTAAATTAGGCCTACACACAGTTAAGCTATTCCCATGTGACTTGACAAGACTAAAGACTGCTATCTAAGCCTTAACATCATTAATGCCATGCAGCTTTATCAGTCCCTAAGGCCTAAGAAAAACAAGTACAGTTATGCCTTCCACATTGCAACTTTCCACATCATGGTTTTGATATATCGTGAGTTGGTATAAGAAATTAAATGGGAATTTTTTTGGAGTTTCACAGAAGCTGCAGATAACACAGAAAGGCCAGCAGATGACACAGAGCCTATGACCAGAAAACCCAAATTTTACAATAAAGTACTATAAAAACCCCATAAAAGAAAAAAAAATTCAGACTTCTCTGGTAGGAAGGGAAGGCCAAATAATTTTACATGTATTTTCCAGATTGTGAAGGGGGGTGCTGTGCCCCTAATCCCCACAGTGTGGAAGGGATAACTGTAATGCCAAAGACAAGCTCAATGGCTTATAGTTTACAGGCTCTATTTTCTCTTTTGAAAATAAGTACAGGAATCAAGATGTCAGCGTATAGGCAGGGACCCAGGTGAATTCTCCCAGCATTCCTCTCCAAACAACTCTAAAATAATGCATTAAATCAAATGTTGGGGCTGCAGAGCCAACAAAAGGGAGAGAGACGTTTTTCTAGGCCAGGAGAGGTCTGTAACATAGTAGATGAAGGCCTGGAACATGAGAACCAGTGGTGGACTTTAGAGGTGGCTGAGACAGCGGCAGCAACAGCAGCTTTGGGATTTCTCAGCCCAGAGATGGTAAATGGGTCAGACAACATTCAGAAAGAGATTATAGGGACCCTTTAGTGCACTAGGTGTAGCTGCAGTGATTGGCAACTCTTCTGGGGTGGAGAGGAGTGCTTGTGGTCAGTCACAAGGAAGCAGGGGTCCTGGTCACATTTCCAGGGCCAAGAGGAGCACTAGTACTTATGGCTGCAGGGGAGCAGAGCCCCTTCTTGAGTATAGACCAGGAGAGCAGTGACCATGCTTCTCTCTGGATCACACCACCTTGGAAGCCCCCAAAATTTCCAAACTCCCAGAACTAGCTCTAACAACAGCAGCATGAAAAAGCCTGAAGTTTGACATAGTACCTCCGCACCTCTAGGTGAGCAGAGCCCAACTTTAACATAAAGTTCAAAGTGAAGAAATAGGCTGGGGAAATGAACAAATAACAAAAAAAAGAACATGATCATAAAAAGCTACTGCAGTGGCAGGGAAGACCAAGACATAAATTTAGATGAATTAAACAATGTGAAAACAGCTATAAGCAAAGCCTCAAAGAAAAAGGCTAATTGGATCCAGGGTCATCAAGAATTCCTGGAAGAGTTGAAGACAGGAGATAAGAGTGGCAGAGGAAAAACTGGGAAAAGAAATGAGAGTGACACAAGAAAATTGTGATATTTGAATTAACAGCTTGATAAAAAGGCACAAAAATATTGAAGAAAAAAAAAAAAGAATCCCCAACTGGGGCAGCTAAGTAGCGCAATTGATAGAGCTCTGGCCTTGGAGTCAGAAGGACCTCAGTTCAAACCCAGCCTCAGACACTTCACAACTTACTAGCTGTATGACCCTGGGCAAGTCACTTAACCCCAATTGCCTCACAAAAAAGCAATAAATAAATAAATAAATGAACAAAAATAAATTGAAGAAAATAACACCTTTAAAAAAACAGAATAGGCCAAATGGTAAAAGAGGAACAAAAATCCACTAAAGAAAAGAACTTCTTAAAAAACCGAATTGCTTTTTAAGAAAAAAGGTACAAAAGTTCAATGAAAAAAATAATTCTTTAAAAATTAGAATTTGGCAAGTGGAAGCTAGTGACTCTATTAGGCTTCAAGAAATAATAAAAAAAAGTCAAAAAATGAAAAAAATAGAAGAAAATGTGAAATATCTCATTGGAAAAACAACTGACCTGGAGAATAGATTGAGGGGATAATTTAAGAACTATTGGACTACCTGAAAGCCATGATCAAAAAAAGAGCCTAGAAATATTTCAAGAAATTATGAAGGAAAACTGCTTTGATATCTTAGATCCAAAGGGTAGAAGAAAAATGGAAAGAATCCACCAATCACCTCCTGAAAGAGATCCCAAAATGAAAACACCCAGAAATTTTTTAGCCAAATTTCAGTGCTTCTAGGTCAAAGAGAAAATATTGCAAGCAACCAGAAAGAAACAATTTAACTATCATAGAGCCACAGTTAGAATCACATAAGATTTAGCTTCCATGTTAGAAGAGAAAGGGTTTGACATATCATATTCCAAAAGGCAAAGGAGCTTGGATTACAACCAAGAATCATCTACCCAGCAAAACTGAGTGTAATTGTTCAAGGAAAAAAATAGGTATTTAATGAAATAGAGGACTTCCAAGCATTTCTGATGAAAAGACCAGAGCTGAATAGAACATTTGACTTACAAATACAAGACTCAAGAGAAGTATAAAAAGGTAAACATGAAAGAGTAATCATAAGGGACTCAATAAAGTTAAACTGTGTACATTAAACAAATGTAAACTGCATGGGAAGATGATAAATATAATTCCTAGGAATTTTATCATTATTAGGGCAGTTAAAAGGAGTCTGCATAGACTGAGGGTATGGTTGTGGGTCGATTATTTTGGGTTCTTTATCCCAAAACAAGTAGGGATGAGGAAAAAGGATACACTGGGAGAAGGGGGAAGGGAGAGGTAGAATGGAAAAAAATTTTCTCACAAATCTATCTTACCCACTAGGAAATAAGAGGGGAAGAGGTAAGAGATATAGAGGTGGGGGAGGCATGATAAAAAGGAGGGAGGATTAAGGAAGACAGTGGTCAAAAGCAATAGACTTTTGAGAAGGGACAGTATAAAAAAGTAGAAGGATAAACAGAACAAAATAGGATGGAGGGAAATATACAGTAATCATAACTGTGAATGTGAATAAGATGAGCTAGCCCATAAAACAAGAAGTGGGTAGCAGAATGGATTAAAAACCAGATCTGGAGAAGATTCTGGGAAGATGGGGGAGTTGGTCAGAAAATTCCAAGCTGTCAAGATTTCCCCCCACAAAAGAGATAAAATAGCACCTCAAGGGAACATAGAATTGTAAAAAGGAGTAAGTGTAGGGGCAGAACAAGGGGTCCTCCTGGAATAATCGGAGAATATCTGGAGAAAAATCCCAGGATGAGGTTTGGTCCCCGTGAGGAGTAAACACTTTCAGGATTGGTCCACTTAAACAACAAGCTACAAGCCCAGGGGTTAGCTGGGTTGAGAGGCTGCCTCGGCCCCAGCCACAGGAATTTTTACATCCCAGGACAGTGAGAGCTGGAGGCCTTGGTTCCAGTTCCTGGCCAGAGAAGAGAATGAAGGAGGATCTGAGGCCAGAGACTCCGTCCTCCATACCCCAGGACTAGAGGTGATTATAAAAAGCAAGCTTCTACAAATTAAAAAAAAAAATGCACAGGCAAATGAAAAAGAATCCAAACATAGCAAGTTAGTATGGGAAGAGGAAAGACCAGGGTTTATCTTCAGAGGAGCATACTGAAGCAAAGAAACCCTCTTCTACCCCAAAGAGTAATGTCAGATGATCACACGGGGATAGGAAATAAGAGATACACACAAACATCAGAAGTAGAATTTGTTAGGGAAAGTATATGTCTATATAGGTATGTATGTGTATATATGTATATGTGTATCTATATCTATAAATATGTCCATGCTTAATTGTAGCTTTGGGGGGAGGGGGAGGGAAAGAAGGGGGAAAAAAGAACCAAGTAGAAAGTGCTCAGCAGGGAACAAAAGAAAATTTACAAGGAAGCAAAGAAAAGATGGACAGTTTTCAACACAACATGGATTTATTATATAGACTTTATTGAAATGGAAATTTATTGCTATATATTTTGAATCCTCTTGTGTTCTGCTGTGCACATGACATGCTTTTTTTCTTATTTTAATTTATATTGAAGTTTAGAATATTTCTTTTGTCTATTGTGCATTTAAGTTTAAAGTACAAAATGGAAAAAAAAATCCAACAATCTGTTGTGTACAAAAGACAAACTTGAAACAGAAAGATACATAGAGTTAATAATAAAGGGCTGCAGCAGAATCTATTATGCTTCAGCTGAAGTTAGAAAGGCAGGGGGAGCAATCATGATCTCAGAACAAAAGCAAAAATAAACCTAATTAAAAGAGATAATCAGGGAGACTATATTTTGCTAAATGGTACCACGGACTGTGAAGTAATATAAAAAAATTTACATGAAATTTCTCTGATAAAGGCCCTTTTCTCAAATATATAGTGAACGGAGTTAAATTTATAAAATGGGAGCCATTCCCCAATTGATAAATGGTCAAAGGTTGTAAACAGGCAGTTTTCAGAAGAAGAAATCAAAGGGATAGTCATATTGCTCTAAGTCAAAAATTGCTCTAAATCACTGTTGGTTAGAGAAAGGCAAATTAAAACAATTGAAGTACCACCTCACCTATCAAAAATGACAAATGCTGGAGGGGATGTAGAAAAATGGTACATTAATGAACTTTTGGTAACATAGTGAACCATTCTGGAGAACAATTTGGAGCTATGTCTAACCATTCTGAATATTTTATTTTTCCCCACAATTATATATAAAAATAATTTCTAACATTCATTATTTTAAATTTTGAGTTCCATATTCTCTCTCTCCCTTCCTCCTTCCCTTCTCCACTCCCTGAGATGGTAAGCAATTTGACATAGGTTATACATGTACAATCATGAAAAACATTTGCATTAGTCATGTTGTCAAAGAAAACACAGACCAAAAAAGGAAAAAAAATGAAAGTGAAATAATGAAAATGAAAAAAAGTGAAAAATACTATGCTTCAATCTACATTCAGACTCTATCAGTTCTTTCTCTGGAGATGGATAGCATTTTTCATCATGAGTCCTTTTGCCCAACCATTCTGGAGAACAATTTGAAACTATCCCCAAGGAGCTATAAAACTGCACTGCAAAGAGTCTGTACCCCAAAGAGATCAAAAGAAAAGGAAAAGTATCTGTATGTACAAAAATATTTATAGCATTTCTTTTTGTGGTGGCCAAGAATTGGAATAGAGGGGATGCTCATCAATTGAGGAATGGCTGAACAAGTTGTGGCCTATGATTGTTAGGTGTTTGTGATACTATTGTGCTATAAGAAATGACAAGGGGAGTGGTTTCAGAAAAAACATGGCAAGACCTATATAAACTGATGTAAAGTGAAGTGAGAAGAACTAGGAGGAGATCAATGTGCACAGTAATAGCAATGCTGTAATCATGATCAGCTGTGAAAGACTTGGCTACTCTGATCAATACAGTGATTCAAGATAATTCCAAAGGACTTATAATGAAAAAATGCTATCCATCTCCAGAGAGAAAATTGATGAACTCTGAGAGCAAATTTTTCCTTTTTTTGGTGACAAGTGTGTGATTTAACATGTATAATTGATATCATTGTTTGCTTTCTCAGTGTGTGAGGGAGGGGTGGTAGAGAAGGAGAGAATCTAGAACCCAAAATTTAAGAAGAAAATGTTTTAAATAAGTAAGTTTTAAAAAATCACAAATTAGGGGCAGCTAGGTGGTGCAGTGGATAGTGCACCGGCCCTGAAGTCAGGAGGACCTGAGTTCAAATCCGACCTCAGACCAAACACTTGACACTTACTAGCTGTGTGACACTGAGTAAGTCACTTAACCCCAATTGCCTTAAAAAAAAAATCACAAATTAGCTGGGACCACAACAACTCATTAAACATCTACTGCGTCTTGAGGAGACATTGTTCATAATGATGGAATCAGATATCTTTTGTAATAAGAAAGCAGTCAAGAGATTACTTACATGTCAAATTTTTATACATAAAAGTAAGATTAAAACTACCATCTCAGGAGACAGAGAGAGAGAGAGAGAGGATCGTGTGTGGTTGACCATTTTTTTCAAGGGAATGCTGCCTACCAGATGCTTTCAGAAGTCCCTTGAAACACAGTCTTGAGATGCTGCATACATGTAGGGAGATATGACTCTTAAGTGACTGAAAAACATCTGAGGCAGAGAAGAGACAAGATCTCAATTATCATTTGAAGTATGTGTGTCTTCCCTTACTTATCTTCTGTGTGTATATAGTTTGTATTTATGTGTGTGTGTAGTTATATATTCATACACATATACATATATGTATGTTTGCATGTGTGTAATATATTCTACAATGTTTGTATGTTTAATATTTGTGCATATATACTATGTGTATGTGTGTACATATAATATACATTTCATTCCGAGCCCCTTGGAGGAACTTCTAGCAGTGGACTTGCTGAGTGAGATCATTCTTTCCTTAGTTGACCTGAGATTTTATTTCTCTCCTGGGTTGAAGAGCCCCCCAGCACTTGTGTATTCCATCACATAAACTAGTGGGTGTGATTTCCTTGATTATTGTTGCATTTGATTGCTTCAATAAATATTTTCTCACTAGAAACAAAAAAGCCAATTCTGCTCATAACCATCCACCATTCTTTTTTATAAGATTTTTATAAATGAGTTTATCTTTTAGCCCAGTGTTGCTTTTAGCAGCCTTTCTTCTCAGTTTAGCAAGTAAATCATCTATTTCTGTCTAAGTCAAATAATAAGGAGTGATCGTAATAACAAATAGTGAAAAATAATTTTTCTGTGATAGGGTTATACTAAAAGTATCTGAAATTTCCTGTAAAAGATAGCATAATAATAAATGCATGGTGATTAAAAAAAAGAAAGTGTTTGCCCTGCTCCTGTTTTGTGGTACTTTTAATTTTCCACAAGATTTCAAATATCGCTGACAGTAGCTCAGCAATTCCATCTGCCAGTTCTTTCCGTATCCAGGGATGTAGTTCATCTGATCCAGGTGACTGGGGTTTATCCAGGGCAAGTAGGTGCTCTCTTACAATCTCCAAACTTATTTATGTTGCAGATCAACTCCCACTAGCCTCTTCCCCCCCCCCCCCCCAAGCCATTGTCTCTAGTAGAGAGAACAGACCTATATGAATGCACAGGGAATGGGTAAGTGAGTATATATTTCAAGAAGATATGTCTAGACCATGGAAGCAAGGTGATAATGGGGGATGAATGCAGCGAAGGGATGACACAGACCTGTTAAAAGACTGTCTGGAGCAGCACTAAGGCACGGAATGAACAAAAGCTTATAGTGAATGCTAAGAACAGCAGAAAGAGCTTGTAAAAGCTATGTGAAAGGGAGAAGATTGCTGGTTGAGGTGAAATAGATAATAATAATGAATTGTAGACAGAAGGGAGCACTACTGTCATAATGCTTCTCTTTCCTATTCTGAGGAGAGTTATCTTTGGACTCTGAGAGGGAGAATAAAATGATTAATGGGGTCAGGGCTGTAGCAGGCTCTTATAAGTTCCCAAGAGCCGATTGTTCAATTTTCAGCGTGAGCATTTACACGCTGGAAATCCACTAACAGATACTAGTCAAGGCCCGATTCATTGTTTTGTTGGTTGTTGACTTAAGAAAGTGATGGAAAAATGTTACTTATGCAAATCAAATGTAAAAGTGTGTTGTTGGTATGCGTTTTGGAGAAGCAATTATTAAAAATATACTTGTTCAATTGTATCCAACTCTACATGACCCCTTGTACCTTTTTGTCCATGGGGTTTTCTTGGCAAAGATACCAAAGTGGTTTGCCATTTTCTTCTCCAGTCTGTCCCCGTTTTACAGATAAGGAACTGAGGCAAATTGGGATTAAGTGACTTGTAGTCACCGAAGTACTAAGTGCCTGAGGCTAGATTTAAACTCAGATCTTCCTGACCCTTGGCCCAGTGCTCTATCTATTGCACCACCTTGTTATCATATCACTGATTAAAACCTAAGATAAATGAACTCTTCATGCCAAGTACTAGTCACCAAGGACTAGAAGAACTACATCCAAGGGCACTGATAGAATTGGCAGGCATGATTACTGAACTGTTGTCAATGATCTTGGAAGAATCGTGGAGAAACAAGAAAGGTATGGCAGGACTGGAGAAAGGCAGATGTTACAGAATTATAGTTGTGGAGCTTAAGTGGACCTTATTGGTGATGGAGTCCACCCGCCTCATCTTACTGATGAAAAAAAACAGCTAATAGGTGTCTGAGGCAAGATTTAAACTCAGATCTTCCTAACCCTCGTTAGGAAAGAAAAAGAGAAAAACAGATTCTAAAAATTACTAGCCAGTGAACCTGAATTCCATTTCTGGCGGAATTCTAGAACAACCTGTAAGAATTTAGAAAGGGTAGCTGTTTTCTCTGATTGTCATCATGGCCCTATCAATCATTGGTCATGTGAAACTAAGCTCATTTCCCTTTTCGACAAGTTACTAGATTTGTACCTCTATAGGATGTATTATAAATGTAGAACCTACTAGCTTTTAGGAAAACATTTGACAGCATCTCTCCTCTTTTCCTTGTGAACAAGTTGGAGAAATAATAGGCTAGCTTGTAGAACTATTAGACTAATTCATAATTGATTGAATGGCCAGATCCAAAGAATAATTATTAAATGGAGCAAGATCTGAAGAAAGGTCTAATGGAATGGACCTATCTTGGTCTGATCTTGTTTAATATTTTTAATGAATGATTTGTATAAAGCAAGGATAACATGCTTATTAAATTTTCACGTGACAGGAAGTGGGCTTCCTGTATAACTTGAGACAATGGATGCCAGAAAGAGGTTCCAAGATGATCTTTACAGACCATAGGGTAGTGGGATGAAGCTGCACTGTGGACTTGAAGTAAGACAATCTGGGTTCAGATCCTGGCATTGCTACTTTAAATCCTGTGTACCTTAGGCACCTCTCTGAGCTTCTTTTCTCATCTGTAAAATAAGGAGCTTAGACTAAATAAGGGTTCTTAACCTTAAGTCTGATAACTTGTTTTTAAAAATATTTTTATAATTGCACTTAAATATAATTAGTTTCTTCTATAATCTCACATATTTTAGTCTTTGTGTTTAAAACCATTATTTAGAGAAGAGATCTAGATGTTTCACTGAAACTTCCAGAGGGGGTTAGGACACGAAAAGGTTAAGAATCCCTGGGCTAGATTATCTCAAAGATCCTCTCCAGCCTAATGGAGATAAAATAAAATCCTACACCTGGCTTAAAAAAAAATCACCTTTACAAGCAAAAGATGGTGGAGGCATGGTTATGTAATCATTTGTATCAAAAAGATCTGGAGGTTTTAGTGGCCAGTACTTGAACCCAAGTCTTCTGAATGATTATTATTAGCTAGCAGTTACAGAGTGCTTTAAGTTTTACACACTGCTTTATAAATATCATCTCATTCTCACCACAACCCTGGAAGGTAGGTGCAAGGAAACTGAGGCAGACAGAGGTTAAATGACTTATTAAAAGTTCGTCACACAGCTAATAAATGTTTGAAGTTAAATCTGAACCTAGGTCTTCCTGATTTAGTGATCTGTTCACTTCAACACGTAGTTACCTCTTAGATGAGCCACT
The DNA here is from genome assembly GCF_900497805.2 of Vombatus ursinus. Taxonomy (NCBI): domain Eukaryota; kingdom Metazoa; phylum Chordata; class Mammalia; order Diprotodontia; family Vombatidae; genus Vombatus; species Vombatus ursinus. The sequence continues at coordinate 9,190,476 of NW_020954564.1, read as the reverse complement.
TAACTGCCAGATCGATATGAATCAACAATGTGACAAACCCAAACCACCCCCCCCCAAAAAAATCACAACCCAAAACCTAATGCCATTTTAGACTATATGAAGAAAGGCATAATGTCTAGAGTGAGACAGTCATAGGTCCTTCCAGAGTACTTTACCCTGGTCAGACCCTAACTGGTTTATTGTATCCAGTCCTGGGTGTTAGACATGAGCAAGGACATGGACAAGCTGGAGCAGAGGAGGGTGACCAGGTTGATGACAGGACTGGAGACTATGCCATGTGAGGGTTGGTTGAAGGGAGTGAAAGATGTTAAGGAAGAAGTAGTCCTGACTTTAGAATCAGAAGATAGCAGCTCAAACCCTGCCTCTGCCATTACCTGAATGATTTTGGGCAAGTTCTTTGACCTCTCCAGCCTGCTTTTCTTATCTGTAAAACTAGGGGGCTGGACTGGATTATTCCTGGGATTCCTTCCACTTTGAAATCTATATCTCTGTATTCCTGTCACTGTTTTTTCCTGAAGAAAAGACTTAGAAAGAGACACAAAAGCTGTCTTCCTGTATTAGAAGGACATAATGTGGAAGAAGGATTTTACTTATTTTATTTGAGGCAACTCGGTGACACAGTGATAGAGTGCCAGGCCTGGAATCGGGAAGACCTGAGTTTGAATTCAGCCACAGATACTAGCTATGACTCTGGGCAAGTCACTTAACCTCCGTTTGACTTAGTTTCCTCAACTGTAAAATGTGGGTGATAATAATAGCACCTCCCTTATCAGGTTGTTGTGAGGATCAAATGAAATCAAATACGTATAAAATACCTGGCACATAGTAAGTGCTTAATAAATGCTCATTCCCTTTCCTATTTGACTCCAGAGGACCAAGCAAGGAGCTGTGGGTAGAAGTTGCATATGTTTAAACCTTGATGTGAACAAAAACTTTATAGCAATTAGAGCTATCCCAAAGTGGTGTGGGCTGCGATTGGAGGTAGTGGGTTCCGTTTCTCTAGGAAAGTGAAATCTGGGTTAATTATTTGTCAAGTTTTGTTTGGACTAGCTGGCCACTGCACTGTCGTCCAACTCTGCACTTCCTTTATTCTGTGAATAAAAAAGGCATAAGGAAAGAAGATGAGACATGTCATGGTGATGGTCATCTGTGGGGATGATTCATGCATCAGTACAGGCTGTCAGACTCTGTTGACTGACTCTGGGGTGTAAGAGGACAGAAGTCAAATGACTTTCAAAATTAAATAAAGACTTTCAGACAACTTTATTTTGAGGTATCTTGTCATGTGTCTTGAAAACTTGTTATGAAACCATTGATCCTATCCTGCCTCTCCCACAGGAATTCTCTATCTAATAGTATGATCAGTCCCTTCTCCTTTCTTAGAACAACAACAAAAATTAAAGTGCTTCCTACAACACTGAAAATATTAAGCAGTAACATTCAGAGCATTAGATCAAAGATCCCTAATTAAACCTCTGTCCACCAGAGAGTGGGCAGCTAGGTGGAGCAGTGGGTAGACTGCCAGACCTGGAGTCAAGAAGACTCATCTTCTTGAGTTCAAATCTGACCTTAGTCACTTACTAGCTGTGTGTGACCCTGGGCAAATCACTTCACCCTGTTTGCCTCAGTTTCCTCACCTGTAAAATGAGCAGGAGAAGAAAATGGCAAACCACTTCAATCTTTGCCAAGAAAATCCCAAATGGGGTCATGAAGATTCGGACACAACTGAAAAACAACAATAAAACCACCAGAAAGCAACAAGATGGAAAACTTAGTCTAAAACAGATAAGAAAATGTCTTGAACACTGGGAGTCTCAGCAGCCATGGATCTGAGCTAACATTTAAAATCTCAAATTGTAGACAGTCCTCTTGTTTGGAGTATTCTTTTCTGCTTTAGCCTCATGTGTAAAGCACAGGGGTCTGCTTTCACAGCTTATGAATAAGGTTTCCTATAGAACTTCTGGTTAAAGTCTGGTGACCTCCTTCACAGGAGAGATGGTCTCTTCCACTTTTTTGGAATACTTGAATACTTGTCAGATATTGCATGTTAACTGTTACGTGAGATGCAGGAGAGGTAAGGTACATGTGTATTATGTATATATACACACACACACACACACACATATATATACATATACACACACATTATATATATATATACACATACACACACACACACATACACACACACACACACACACACACACACACACACATATATATACATAATTCATGGACCATAGATTTAGCTCTGGAAGAGACACTAGAAGTCATCTAATTCAATCTTTTTAGTTTACAGGTGTGGAAACATAAGAGGTTAAACATAGAGGTGGAAGTCCATAGAAGTTAAATGACTTCCTCCAAAGTCACACAATGAGTAGCAGAGCTGGAATTCGAATTCAAGTTCTCCATCTCAAGATCTCATGCTTTTCCCACAGTTCCAATGTGTCACACCATGCATACATATACCCTATATATATAAATCATTAATTTTGATTCACTAACCTGGAAGTTATAAAAATCAGGACAGGAGTTAAGTTGGCCAAGAGTTTTAGTCTGAAAAATAAAATCATTTTTCAACAAATGAACAGGTATAAATACATTTCGACCAGACACTGTCTAACTTTTTTAGGAGAACAAATTTTTCAAGTATTCAGTATCTTTTAGGTTACAAATATGGAGTATGTTCTAATCATAGGCATATGGATCACAGGTCATAGTTTCAAAGCTGGAAGAGAACAAAGAGGTGATCAAGTCTAACCCAATTTTTTTTTATAGATGAGGAATTTACAGAAGTTAATTGCAAAAGACCGTTTTATTCATTAGTGTAGTTCTGGTAGGACATTCCCTTACTGTCACTATCTGTATTAGAAAGTTAGACAATCCATTTTCATACAATAACTTACCTGGTCTTTCTCTAAATTAGTATGATTTTTTAAATTAATTTTTAAGAAATGAAATAGTTCAGGTGTGTTTAAAGAACAATGGAAAGAAAACTTGCAGGACAATGACTCCAAAGACTCTTTGGAAACTTTTAATGATATTTATATTTACTATTTCTTTCTATTGAGTCAGCTAACTGGTACAGTGGTTAAGAGTGCTACACTTGGAATCAGGAAGAACTGAGTTCAGTATCACTTCGGACACTTAATAGGAAGGAAGGGAGAGAGGTGAGGGGAAAGAGAGAGGAAGGAAAGAAAGAAGGAAGGAAGGAAGGGAAGGAGAGAGGAAGGGAGAAAGGAAGGAAGGTCACTAACTGTGTAACCCTAGGCATCTGCCATGTCTCCATTCTTTTGCTTACAAAGTTGATTTTTTTTTGACACAGGTGTAGGACTTTAACATTTATCTCTATTAAATTTCATTTAAGGGTCAAAGGATTAAGAGCTGGAAAGGACTTTAGAGATTATCTAGCCCAGAAGTTCTTAAACTTTTTTGTGCCTGAACCCCTCTTGGTACTTAAGGTCCTTTAGAACCTGGCCCCAAATTTCCTTTCCAGCCTTATTTTTTATAATACTTCCCATGAAAGGCTCTAAAGTTCAGCCCAGTTGGCAGTCTTGTAATTTGTCACACACAACACCCCATCTCCCATCTTCTTGCCTTTGCAATGGTTGTCCCCCATGCTTGGAATGTAGTTCCTCCTCACCTTTGCCTCTCAGAATCCCTGGTTTCCTTTAAGGCTCAGCTCAAGCACCACCTTTTGCCTAATGCCTTGCCTGATCCCCCAATACCTAGTGCTCTCCCAAAATTACCTATTTATTTTGTACGTATTCTATATATCCTTATGCAATGTCCCTGGTGTCTGGTGTCGTTGAATGGATTTAGGCCCGTGACAAACAGGGACCTCAGTCCCTAAGGCTGATAGGAGCAACAGAAAGCCTGTGCTGCTTTTGTAAAATAGCTGTTCTCATGGCAAAAGGGCAGCAACTTCCACTTCCCACCCCCCATCTCCATCCATGGTGCATTGGTATTTGCTATTGTTTTTCTAATAAATGTTTCCCACACTAGTTTCATTAAAAAGAAGAAGAGAGGGTGGAAGAGCAGGAGGAAAAGGAAGAGAAGGATGAGGAGGTTAGAGATGGTGGTGGTCCAGTGGTATGCCTGTTGATGTTAGACCAATGAGTGGGCTCATGCTTAGATCAGCTTCAGTCTTGGGGAAGCCTTTCTTTTAATGAAAAGAATCAGGTTCTTCTTTTCCACTCTCTGGCTTTTGTATACTCACTCTGGAGGGAGTGCTTAAAGTTTAGCTTTGACTCATGTCTAGTGGCTCTCCAAAAGGGATCAGCCACACAATATACACAACATAAATCAGATATTTATTTCCTCCTAATAGCTAATATTTATATCACATCTACTCTGAGCCAGGTGCTTATATAAAGTGCTAAGCATTTTAGAAATATTATCTCATTTGATCTTCACAACAACCCTAGGTTGTTATTGTTCAGCTGTTTCAGTCGTGTCCAACTCTTTGTGACCCCATTTGGAGTTTTGTTGGCAAAAATACCAGAGTGGTTTGTCATTTCCTTCTCCAGTTCATTTTACAGGTGAGGAAACTGAGGCAAACAAGGTTAAGTGACTTGCCCAGGGCCACACAGGTAGCAAGTGTCTGAGGCTGGATTTAAACTGAGTTCTTCCTGATTCTCGGCCCCCACACACTATTCACTGTTCTACCTTGCTGCCCATACAACCCTGGGAGGTAGATGCTATTATTATCCCAATTTTGCAGATAGGGAAACTGAGGTTAAGTGACTTACGCAGGATCACACAGGTAGTAAGTGTCTGAGGCTGGATTTGAACTCAAGTCTTTCTCATTCCAGGTCTTGTACTTGTATCCACTGTGCCACCTACCTGTCTCTGTTCCAAATACAAAAGACTTAGAAATCCTAAGATTTCTTAGGGCAAAGACCTAAAACACGATATAGTAACCTATAACTCCTGGGGATAGGTGGGAGGAGAGAGTGGACCATTAGTGGAATAGAAGACATTCAAGTTTTTCTAACCAAAAGACTAGAACTGAGTATGAACTTTGAAATTCAAAGATAAGAGTCCCATCCCCCCGCCACCCTCCCCAACCCCCCCCCCAAAACCCCCAAAATCTTAGGAAAGTACTGGGAAAACTGGAAAAGAGTATGGCAGAAACTAGGCATAGACCAAAATCTCACACCATATACCAAAATACAGTCAAAATGGGTTCATGATTTAGATATAGAGGCTGATACTATAAGCAAACTGGGAGAGCAAGAAATAGTTTACCTATCAGATTTATAGAGAACAGAAGAATTCATGACCAAACAGGAAATAGAGAACATTACAAAATGGAAAATGGATAATTTTGATTACATTAAATTGAAAAGTTTTTGCACAAACAAAGCCAATGCAACCAAAGGATTTTTATAACCAGTGTCTCTGATAAGGGCCTCATTTCTAAAATACAGAGAGAATTAAGTCAAATTCATAAGAATACAAGTCATTCCCCAATTGATAAATGGTCAAAGGATATGAGTAAACAGTTTTCAGATGAATAAATTAAAGCCATCTACAGTCATATGAAAAAATGCTCTAAATCACTATTGATTAGAGAAATGCAAATCAAAACAACTCTGAGGCACCACATCACACCTATCAGACTGGCCAACATGACAAAACAGGAAAATGATATATGTTGGAGAAGATGTGGGAAAATTGGAAAACTAATGCATTGTTGGTGGAGTTGTGAAATGATCCAACCATTTTGGAGAGCAATTTGGAACTATGTCTAAAGGGCTATAAAATGGTGCATACCCTTTGACCCAGCAATAGCACTTCTAGGGCTGTATCCCAAAAAGATCATACCAATGGGAAAAGGATCCACATGTACAAAAATATTTATAGCAGCTTTTTGTGTGGTGGCAAAGAATTGGAAATTGAGAGGATGCCCATCAATTGGGGAATGGCTGAACAAGTTGTGGTATATGAATGTAATGGAATACTATTGTGCTATAAAAAATGATGAGCAGGCAGACTTCTGAAAAACCTAGAAAGATTTGTATGGACTGATGCTGAGTGAAGTGAGCAGAACCAGGAGAATGTTGTACATGGTAATAGCCACATTGTATGATGACTAACTTTGATAAACTTAGCCCTTCTCAGCAATGCAAGGATCTAAGACCTCTCCAAAGGTCTCATGATGGAAAATGCTATCCACATCCAAAGAAAGAACTATAGAATTTGAATGCAGATCAAGCATACTATTTGCTATTTTTTTTCTTCTGTTTTGTTTTCTATTTCTTGTGGTTCCTTCTATTGGTTCTAATTCTTCCTTACAACATGACTAATGTGAAAATATGTTTAACAGGAATGTATAGCCTAGATGTACATAGATATATAGCCTATATCAGATTGTGCACCGTATTGTGGAAGGAGGGGGAGAAAAATTTAAAACTCAGTTTATGGAAGTAATTGTTGATAAATCAAAATAAATTAATAAAAAATTAAAAAAAACTTGGAAAAGTAAATTTGAGTAATTGGAAAGGGCTGTATGATGATTCTAGTTATAAGGAGAAAAAAGCATTCTTACAGAATCTTAACGCCTTTGAAGGTAAGTTAGTGTCTTAAATTAAGCAATACAGGGGGTATATTAGTTCTGTTCAGAGAGTCTGAATAGGGGAAGGAGAAGGGTAAAAAGACTAAATATACTATGGCAGAAAGGAGATGGGGTTTGCTATTTCTCATAACTGTGATGTGTGAAAAGAAAAGTATATAAACATGGAGGAAGGTTGTCTGAAATGAACAAAGGAGGGTTGAACACAGACACATGCATGGAGTTTAGTGGATAAATGCATCAAACTCAACAGGGAAACAAGAACATAAGGAGGGAGACAGGGAAAGAAGTTAAGAGGATAGTTAAAACTGGAGAAGGAATAGTTCCAAGCAAAACAAACTTTCTGATCTTGAAGGGGACATTCAAAGGGGGAAGTAAAAAGAAGAGAGCTAAGGACAGCTAGGTGGCACAGTGGATGGAGCTCTGGCCTTGGAGTCAGGAGGACCTGAGTTCAAATGTGACCTCAGACACTTGACTTGTGTGACCTGGGCAAGTCACTTAACTCTGATTGCCTCACCAAAAAAGAAAAAAAAAAAAGAAGAGAGTTAAAATCTCAAGGCAGTGTCCATCGATTTGGGAATGGCTGATCAAATTGTGGTATACGAATGTAATAGAATAGTGTGCCATAAGCAATGATGAAAGACAATTGCAGAGGATCTTGAGTAATATGAGCTGAAGCAGAGTGAAGTGAGCAGAACCAGGAGAACAATTTATACAGAGACAACAACATTGTAAAGGAAAATAATTCTGAAACACTTAAGAACTCTGATCAATTCAATGACCAACTATGTCTTTTGAGGACCTATGATGAAGCATGTTACAGAGAAAGAATGGTGATGGACTTAAGATGCAGAGACATGTTTTGGACATTGCCATTGCATGGATTTATTTTGTTTGACTATGCTTATTTGTTGTGAGAGTTTTTTTTTCTTTAGCCTTTTTTGGGGGGAGAGAGGGAGAGAATTGGGTGGTTAGAAACAGTGGTGATAGAAAAAAAGATCATTAAAACATTTTTTAAAAAACACAAAAGGAGCCAGAAGAAAATTCAGAAGGAAGCACAAATAAGTTAATTTTAAAAATAATCTGTGGACTTTATTATATATAAACATATATATGTATATGTACATATATATATATATAGTAAATGGCATGAAATAGAGATTCACCATTTCATATACAATCCTCTTTTTGTGTTCTGTTATGCATATGGAAATCCTCTTTTTTGGGCAATTTTAAGTTTAAAATAAATAATAAAATTTTAAAAAGAATTAAAAAATATAAATGTAAAAAAAGTATTACCTCTAGATTGGTTTATAAAAATAGCTTACCAACATCAGAGAAGACAGAAATTTACTAACTGAATTTCAGCAAAAACCGTCGCCTAATTGGTGGATGGTATTGAAAAATGAGTATCATAACTTAGTAATTATGCATTTATCTTTGAAGGTATATATCTTTTGGAGTAATTTTTAAAAGTTCTGACGGGAATAAAAACAAAGTATCATAGTAAATAAATGTAGAACCATGTATATAACATAAATAAATATATATATATATATTAGAAGTGTGTACTCAATTTTTTTTCAATAACAGTAGTGTACTGTCAAAAAAGTTTGGAGACCACTGATTCAAGCAAATAGAATTTATTTTGGCATTGCTCCCCTGGAATTGGACTCGTAGAATGATAAAAAAAAAAAGCAGCATCTCTTCTATGTCTGGAGAAAACACTTTTCTCAAAACTACATTAACATTTTGAATTAAGGATTCGCCATAATTGTATATTCTGTCATCCCTAATAAAAACTTTTTTAGCCATATATTCAGGAGTGGCATATCTGCAGTGGTATATAAAACCCACATATGGGCTAACTTGAAGGGTATGATTGAAGCTCTTTGGGACCCTGTGGACAGAAATTTGAATCACGCTGTGGGGTTTGACTAGCAATTTCCTTGGTTTGTCATATCTCTGTTGGAAAGTCTCCCTGTAAATATGCTTCAGGATATCAACTCCAGGGATAATTGCCCATGATGAAACATTGTATTTGAGGTGAGATCCATAGAGAGTATTAGGGAAGAGAAAGCTCACAAACATGAAAACTCCAAATTTTCCCTGATCTACAACGGTATTTCTCATCATTGTTTTCCAATCAGGGGAACCAATGGGTAGGAGAATTTCATCAATGTCAGTCAGCACCACAAAGTGACTTCTATACATATTGCGATAGATGCAGTCATTGAGGGCTGTCACTTGTCCATAGCAGCCAATGTCTCCTCCTGCAATTATCAAAGAGCCAGGCAGAAGAAGTCATGAGGTAGCATGTGATGGGCCAAGGAATGACTTCAATTGTACCTTCATCAACATAATATTCCAGGACTTTTTCTAGAAGCTGACTGCAGTTAGTTTTATAGATTGTGACTGTCTGAGCCCCAAGAATTTTATACATCTCTATGCTTTGCATGAATTGTAAAACATTTTTGTAATTTGCAAATATGGGCGAGGCACATACTGTGAAGTCTGAAGAAGGCACATGGGCCTCTTGATTTCTGATTGTAAACCTCGGTATCTGATTGATGTCACCATTTGGGGACCAGTGAATTGACACATACTGGGCATTACAGTTGTAAGGCAGAGAGCAGAGCAGATTAGCAGCACCATAAGGAAACCCAGAATTATCCTCAAACATCTATCTCTGCTCTGATTATGGAAATGTTACCAGAGGGCTGGCAGCAGAACCAGCAATAAAGCTCTTTCACTTCCTTTTGGTGAATGATGCCAATGATGCGGGTGAGATTCTGGTATCTCTTATCAAAATAAGGGGCATGATAAAAGTTTTGGAATTTTCTAATGGGGTGATTGGACCTCTAGCAGTCTTCCCTCTGCACACATCTACTGGCTTTTGATGTTGGGATGTGTCCTCCAATGATTTCATCCAGTAGAATAGCAGTGAGTTCAGGATCACAACAATAAAAATTATTGTCATGAAAAAATTCTTAGAAAATATATATTTGGCATTCTGGTGTCAAAGGTCTCTCTGCATTTCAGTCTGCAGGTATATGGTGTCTAAGGGAAACAGAAAATCTAATGAGATCAATGTTTTTGCGTTTTTTTGTTTGTTTGTTTGTTTTTTACAGATAGACTACAACCTCTTCCTCTGCCTGGCACCCACTTTCTTTTGAAATTTGCTGTGAACTTTCCCTGATACTTCCTCTACAACATCACCAAATGGCATTTCCCTGCCTGTGACATCAGGGGTGGAAAACCAGTCAGATTTGGAATGAGGCCACACGCTTTCCTATAAAACAGCTGGTTCCCTGAAGCATCCAGGGTGCTTTGGGAAAACCTGGAGAAATTATCAGTCTTGACAGAGCCCACGAGTTGGGCAGGAGGGTGCCTCTCTCCTGGATCATAATTCCCTTTCTTCCAGCTAGACCTGAAGATCATTATATACTGAGAACCAGGATCCTTGTATATCCTGAACCCTTCTGGAGCTCTGGCTTCTTCCTCTGGGTGACTGGGATACTATCATTTGTCCTCTCTTCCCTTGCCTCCCCCTCCTCATCTTTTGTGGGAGTAAAATGAATTCCTGATGAAAAGACTGTTTTAGCCTTAGTAGCTGTTTTTTTTTTCTCTTCTGTGGCTATAAGTCTCCCAAAGGCCTGAAATTGATTGGAAAAACAGGAAGGATATAACAGTCCCCACTCCCCACCCTTATCCACCTCATTACCTTCCACAACTGATAGGATTTTACCCAATAATGAGGAAAAATTTTGTTAGCAGTTAAGGCAATTTCAATAAGCATTTTAAAGAACTTACTATGAAGTTTCATTTAAAATCTTCAGTATTCCATATATTTCCTGCTTCCCTTTATCATTTTCTCATGGGAATAAATCTCTTCTTTTGAGAATAAAATCCAAACCCTGCTCTGAGACCTAAGCACAATTCCTAAACCCAACTAACCTCTACACGTGTCCTCAAACCCAGACTAAAAGTTTCAATTCCTCCTTTATTGGTGGCCTCCCTAGAAAGAGGCATAGAAAGAATACTCCAGAAGGAAGAAGCTGGTTCTTGGACAAGCACCCCAAAGCTACCAATTACATATCTTGATGTCTTGATATCACTCAGGATGTTATTGGCCTTCTTCGAAAACAAAGGATGAACAACAACAAATCAATTGCACAGCAATTTTAGAGAGTGGATTTAGAGTCTGGAAAGGTCAGGATGTGAGTAAAAAACCTTGATTTTCAGAAAGAGCACAAATTCCTCCAAAAAATCCTTAACATGCATATTGACATTCAGTTATTCAAACAACCTACCCTCCAAATTCTTCAATTTCTTCTGCTTCCATAACCTTATGAACAAGCACAATTTTTTTTTTTTTGGCCTTTGTATCTCCAAGTTTAGTACAGTAACCTGTGAGCACCTAAATATTTGTTGTTTGTCCTTCCTTCTCAAAGAGGACCATGATATCAGGAAGGTGATGCCATGATTTGCAAGTGAATTGGATTTAAGTGATGGAGGGCTGTGCAAAGTCACCAGCCTCCCTTTCTCCTTGGGGCTAAGCACTTAAAGGTTTGTTGATTGTCTGATAGTTAAATTTCAAAAACCGTTGTTGCTAAACTTATTGCCTCAACTTCTTTTTCATTAATTTCTTAACCTTTTGCAATCTGGCTTCTAATAATTATCATTAAGCTGAAACAACTTTCTCCAAAGTGACTGCTGACCTCCTCATTGCCAAATCTGTCACTTTTTTTTCTCTTTTCTCTTCTTCTTGACCTTTCTGCAATATTGACATGGCTCTCTCTCTCTCCTCCTCCTACATATCTGACTATGCCCTCTGAATCTTCTTTGCTGGATCATCCTGGGTCCCCTTCTCTTCTCTCCCCTTCACTCTTGGTGCCCTCATCAGTTCCCATGAATTTAATTACCATCTCTAGATAGATGACTTGCATGTCTCCATAGGTCCAGGCACAGGCTCTCTCTTGAGCTTCTGTCCCACATGATCAGTTGTCTATTGGGCACTTCAAACTGGATGTTTCATAGACATTTCAAACTCAATATGTCATAAAGTGGATTCTCTATATTTTCTCAAAACCTAACTCTCTTCAAAACTTCTCTGTTTCTAGTGAGGGTACCGTCTTCTCTTAGTGAGAGTCAATCAATAAGTATTTATCAAGTATCTCTTTGAGCAACTCTGCCTCAAATTCAATTCATTCACAAGTCAAGACATCATCCATCACATCATAATGTCATTGGTCCTCTTTGAAATGAAGGACCAACAACAGTGACCACCATTAAGTACAAATATGTGGTGTCCCAGGTTTGCAAACTTGGAGTCATCCTCAAGTCCTCACTCTCCCTCCCTTATCACATGTAATCAGTTGCCCCATCTTGTCTATTCTACAACTACAGTATCTCTTGCATCCTTCTCCCTCTCACTACTTGCCTAGGTTCCCACCACCACCACCACCACCAGGACCCTAGGACTGTTTCAATAGTCTTTTTTTTTTTTTTTGCTTTGGCAATTGGGATTAAGTGACTTGCCCAGGGTCACACAGCTAGTAAGTGTCAAGTGTCTGAGACTGAATTTGAACTCAGGTCCTTCCAACTCCAAGGCTGGAGCTCTATTCGCTGCGCCACCTAGCTGTCCCTCAATAGCCTTTTAATTGCTTTCCCAGACTCAGGTCTCTTCCTTCTCCCATACATCATTCACTCAGTTGCCAAAGTGATTTTTACTTAATCTTTGACCCCATTACTCCTCTGTTTAATGAACTCCAGTGGTTTCCTATAATATCTCTAGGATGATCTCCAATTTATTCTGTATACACCTTGTTTGTACATAGTTGTTTGTATATTGCCTCCTACATTTGATATTAACCCTTGGAGAGTAAGGATCATTTTTTTAACCTTTCTTTGTATCCTCATTGCTTAGCACTGTGACTTGCATTTAATAAATGCTTGCTGGCTTGACTCAACTAAGATCAAATACAAATTCCTCTATCATTTAAAGATCTTCAAAACCTGTCTCTAACTTACCTTCCCAATCTTATTATGCATTACTCACTTTCCTGCCCTCTATCATCAAATCAAATTGACCTTCCTACTGGTCCCACTCATGGCACTCCATCACCTATCTTCATGACTTTGTGCTTGGAATACACTTCCTTCTCACTTTGGCCTCTACACTTTAATGTTTTTACTGTAGACAGGCAAAAGGAAGAAGTTAGATAAGAGCTTGACAGAAGAAACAAGGGGACAGAAATAGAAAGTCAGGATGAGGGAGGAAGGGAAGAATGGAGGAAAAGGAGAGGAGAAGAAGAGAGAGAGACAAAAAGACAGCTAAAAAGGGAAAAATCACACTAAGAATAAAAGTACAGAGTTATGAACAATGCTAGAAGGAGGCTTAGTTCTCAAAATAGTAGGCACTGCTATTCTCATACCCAGTTAATCCCTTAGGCTCTATTATTCAAAATGATACCACACTTTATTATACTTTGGGATACTAAGTAGCAGACCAATTATTATTCATGGTTTTATTTTTTACCTGCTTTTCTTCTTCAAAATCTTCCAAGATTTCACTTGACCTCTGGCAAGGGGTCAGCTGGTCACAACTCTGCTCCCTTCCCCCTATCCCCAGGGAGTTCCTACTTTGAGAAGAATAAAAAACTAAGGGGAGATCAGAACAAGGTGAGTGGGGCACAGAGATTTCCACACTGGGCTACTGCTGGAAGAGAGGAGAGGGAAAAGGTGGCAGTTGTCCCCAGGCTGTGGCAGGCTACGTCTTCTGTTTCCTTCTGTGAGACCATGACAGATGGCCTCTATCTAACAGAACTAGTTAGGAGATGTGTGTGATTATGTTTTATGGTGGCCGCTCCCCACAGTAGCAGGAGTGTGGAGAGAATCAAATCAGCTGGGAGGATCTGATGAATCCTGTCCTGCCCCAGCCTAACTTCCATTTGTGTTTTTCTTTGTTTAAGAATACATTTGCCAAATTTTATATTATTTCTCAGAAACACCCACAGTCAACCTTGTCCTTATGTTACTGGGTGCCCCTTTGTATTATGAGGTCCCAATGGGATCCATGAAAGAGAAAGGGACCTTTCCTGGTTAGCCAGACTGGAAGCTCCTCTCTCCCCAGGCCCCCAGCTCTCTAACTGAGGGTACAATCATGAACCATTTCATATCTATCCTTCTAGGGGCAGAACTATGAACTCAGGCCCTACTTTATAATACCCCATAGGTACAAGTCAAGGTTTAAAATGGAATTGCCATAGCAGCCAATAGAGAATTTATTCTCTAGATTTCAGTGGCAACGACCAGATTAATATTTTCGGGCTGTTATAGGACTTAGAATGCTCACCCTTGTGGTTCAAAAGCTTAGAAAAATTCATGAAGTATTTGTATTCCCTAGAATCTAGGTTATAAACCTTGAAGATCAAGACACTGGGAAAAAGTTATGATTTGAAATAAATGGGCAAAAGGGGGAAACAGTTATTAGTAGGGATCATTCTTGCTTTAGTGCTGGCCCATTGATTGACTCTGGGGTCATGGAGAATGGATGGCAGCTTTAAAAATGAAATGAAAGCTTCCAATCATGATTTTCTATTGTAATAAGCATTCTGCTTCATGTGTTGAAAGTCTGCTCTGGAGTGCTCTCCCATAGGAACTTTCTACCTGGTGCTGAGAATGATATGTTCCTTTCTCAGCAAAAGAAACAAGGAAAAATTGCCATATAAACAGCACTGGAAACTAAAGAACTGACACTCAAACCCCAGGGCCAAGAGATGCTCATCAAGCCCTCCTTTGCCCCAGGCAGAGTGATACGATTAGTTAGTCTAACTAGCGTAAGTGGGAAAATGGCTTGGGGACTGGGAGGTAAAAGAAAACTTCTCTCTGCAGTGTTTTCAAACTAGAATTGCAAATGTCATTCTCTCATTTGGAGTCATCCTTTCTGCTTTTCTTTCACAGCCAGAGATAGTCATCTGGTTTTCATGGTTTCTGAATAGGTGCTCATGTAAAAACCTGATTAAGGTTTGGTAACCTCTTTCCATAAGACCTAGATTAATCCAAGAGTGATCCTTAGCATTGTCAAGCTCTTTTATTTGTGTGAAATAAATCAACGCTTTTCAAATATTCAACTACTAAACATGACTTGAAAGAGAGGAAAGGGAAGGGAACAAATATTTATTAAGCACCTACTATGCTAAGCACTTTACAAATATTATCTCATTTGAGTTTCACAACAACTCTGGGAGGTAAGGAGCTATTGCTATCCTCATTTTACAGATGAGGAAACTGAGGTAGACAGAGGTTAAGTGACTTGTCCAGGGTCACATAGCTGTTGTTGTTTGTCCTTCATTCTCAAAGAGGACCAATGACATCACCTGGTGATATCCTGACTTGTGCTTGAATTGGACTTAAGTGAGGCAGAGCTGCATAAAGTCTTTAGCCTCACTCTTCTAGAGTCATCAAAGTCCAGTGGCAAGATAAAATTCAGGACAACCAGTGATGACCCTGGATACTGTGGATGACCTTGGTGTCTTCCGTATCTGACCAAGCTCTAAGTGTTCCACAGCTGCCTTTATGGCCACTGGAACAAATTGTTATCATGCACCCATGCCACTGGGGAAAGTCTTCACATGCTTAGAGTAGACACCCCTCTAACTCACTCTTGGATCCGTGGCCCGTTGCTTGCCCTCCACCTGGTTTAGCCTGTCTGTGGAGATGGTTTGTCAGGATGTAGCTGCTACCCATGCTACAGCTTCTTGGAGCCACAAGTAAGAACTGAGTGCCAGGTGGACACCAAAGGTGGATAAGCAACCCTGAAAAGACTCAACAAGCCCTCATACTAGAGGTGCCAGTCCTTCCTGAATACCCAAACACCCCTGTTACATAGCTAGTAAGTGTCTGAACTCAGATCTTCCTGAATCTAGGTCCAGTGTTCTATCAATTGCATCACCTAGCTGTCACAGGAGAGGGAGGGGGAGTATATCTATGTTTATCTGTCTGTCTGCGTATCCATCTATCTGTCTATCCGGATGTTCATCACAAGGTATAAAAGTAGAGAAGGAGAATAGGAAACAATACATTCCCATCTGTCTGGGGCAGCTAGGTGGCATTGTAGATAGAGTGCCAGGCTCTGGAGTTGGAAAGACTCATCTTCAAATCCTGCCTCAGACACTTAACTAGCTGTGTGATCCTGGGCAAGTCATTTAACCTTGTTTGCCTCAGTTTTTTCAACTGTAAAATGAGCAGGAAAAGGAAAACGCAAACCACTTCAATGTCTTTGTCAAGAAAACCCCAAATGGGGTCATGAAGAGTCTTCATTGGCAGTGGAGAGGAGCAGGCCCAGCTGAGGAGCTTGGCCCAGGGAAAGCAGCATGAGGACAACACGGAAGAGAAAGGTCATTGGGACCCTGAAGCATCAGAGGTGTCTCTTGCCTTGCCTTGTGTTTCCTAAGTGTGTCTCTCTTTACTGGTGCACTCTACTCTTCGAACTGGTACTAGGTATATTTGTGGAGGAGTGAGCCTCTGGTTTATGGGGACAAATATTTTGTCACTATTCTTCATATCAGACTATTCCAGCAAATTCCCTTTTTTGTGTGTTCATTACGTCCACTGGCTGACTGCTGAAGTTAGATCAATTGGTGGAGGCTCACGAGTCATAGTTTTTGAACTGTGCTTCCTTAGAGTGCCTTGAACCTCAGAACCCCCATTGGGAGCCAACCTGCAGAGTGAGACCTGGGGGATATAATTCCAGAGGGGCCGCCCCACAAACCACTTGCAAAAGACTCTTTTGTAGTTATTAAAGTCCTTATGTGGCAACATTTTCTCTTTATGTTACAATCTGTATTTGAAAGTAAGAAAAGGGGCAGCTAGGTGGCACAATGGATAGAGCACTGGTCCTGAAGTCAAGAGGACCTGAGTTCAAATCCAGCCTTAGACCAAACACTTGACACTTACTGTGTGACCCTGGGCAAGTCACTTAACCCCAATTGCCTCATCAAAAAAAAGAAAGTAAGAAAAAATCAATTTCTTTAGCTAGCTCACAATTCTAAAGTGCTTTTCCCACAATAACTCTTTGAGGAGAGGAGATAAGGGATGACTATTGCCATATTATAGATGAGAAAACTGAAACCTAGAAAGGTCAGAGTCCTAGAGCAAACGAGTGGCACAGCCCAGGCAGAGTACAAGCTTCCTTACTTGGGGTCCTGTGTTCTTTCTATGATACCTGGAAATAAGTGTAAGAACTGGGATTTGAACTCAGGTCTTTGGACACTAAGTCCAACACTCTAAGTTGCCTCTCTAGCAAAGTTTGCCTTGTTTTACCTCCAATTAGAATTAATCAGTGACACAGTGATTTTTTTTAAGTGAAATACTTCTAGTCTAAAGAACAGAGAGAAAATCTCATATGCTATAAAGACTCTAAACTTCACTTTAGCACCTTTATGGACAAACAATATGAGAAACAAATCAAGAAAGAAAGCAAGTCAATGTGGATTCCATGGACACGTTTCACCCTAAGATTGTGTTTCTCATGACTGCAGCAAAAATCAATAAAGTTTGACTTTGAGTGAGAAAATAACCAAAAGAGTAGCA
This sequence comes from Vombatus ursinus, assembly GCF_900497805.2. NCBI lineage: Eukaryota > Metazoa > Chordata > Mammalia > Diprotodontia > Vombatidae > Vombatus > Vombatus ursinus. The sequence continues at coordinate 9,173,303 of NW_020954564.1, read as the reverse complement.
CTGTTCCCATGAGGTTTGCTAAGAGCTTTTTAAAGACTCGATAGCCACTTTTAATTAAGGATGCATCATAATTCCAGAGGGTATGATCTTTCAACAGAAGAACATTCTCAACACTTGAATATTGTCTGTGGTAAACAGAAACCAATTCAAAGGCCCAGTGACCTTAATGACTTCGAGGACTGCAATTTAAACAATATATTAGAGATTGACCATTAGTTTTCCACTTATGGGCATCCCTGGTTTAAAGGTATTTTTGTAAATTTGCTGTATGATATTCACTCCAAAAACTATCTCCCATGATGAAATGTTGTATTAGAAGCAAAGAAAGAACCTGAAGGTCAAGACTTTCAAAGCCCACAACCTGGTTGGATTGTCATTACTTGCCCCATCATTGATTTCTGGTTGGGGGACTGCACAGGCAGCATAATTTCATCGACATCAATCAGGAGGATGATTTTGCTTCTGTGTATGTTGCAGTAGATGCAATCATTGAGAGATTTTACTTGTCCATAATAGCTGATCTCTTCTACCTCTTTGGAAGAAAGCCAGGAATGAGACATGATAAAGTAGGATGTAAACATTACTTCTATTGTCCTCTCATCAATGTCATACTCTAGGACTTTTTCCAAAACTTGACTACAGTTGATTTTGTAGATCATGAAAATCTGAACATCAAGAGTTTTATACATTTCAGTGCTTTGTATAAATTGCAAGACATCATTGTAATTTTTAAACAATGCTGAAATTCACAGCGAGTTCTTAAGAAAGGATCTGGGGCCTTTCTTGTTTTCTGATTACAAACCTTGGCATCTGATGGATGTCTTCTTTCTGGGCCCAGTGAATAGATGTGTATGAAGATTACAGTCCTAAGGTTCCTCACAAAGTAGATTGACTGTACCACAAGAGAATCCAGAGCTACCTTGAAGAAAACCTATTCCTGAGTTGATTAGGGAAATGTTGCCAGAGGCCTTGCAGCAAAATGGTGATAAAAATTTCACATACCTTTATGGTAAACAATTCTAATGATGTTGATGATGTTCAAGAATCTCCTATCAAAATAAGGAACCTATTTTTCAGTGAGGTAATTGCACCTCTGCCAATCTCTCCTTCGCAGATGTCTATTGGTTTTTTATCTCTTGGTGTATTCTTGATTGGTTTCAGTCAGTAGAATGACAGTGAGTACAGGATCAGAATAAAACCTGTTAACACACAGACACACACACACACACACACATCAACCAAACCCAATGGTCCTTAGGAAATATATTTTAGTCATTCTGGCTCCTTTGACAGTCCCCTACCTCCTTCCCCTCCCCAGCCAAAAAGTCTTGTTGCGTATATACCATGCCTGCAAGGAGGAAAAAAATAAAGACAAAGACAGGTGTCTGATTAACTGTTAGGATGCTTGGATTTGGCACCAATTTTTTCCCAAATCCTCAGAAACCTTGAAATGTAACAGACAAGTGGTCCCTCTACTTTGATCTCTACTGACCAAATAATAATAATAATAATGACAATGATAGCTAATATTTGCTATATATAGCACTTTAAGGTTTACAAAGTGCATCACATATATTGCTATTTGATCCTCACGACAACCCTGTGAAGTAGGTGCTATTATTATTATTTCCATTTTACAGAGAAGGGAACTGAGGCTGAGAGATGTTGCCTGACTTGTTAAGCTAGTAAGTGATCAGCCACTCTGATCTATATCCATTAAACCTAGTAAAATCCTTTTGAGATTCAATATTGCTTTTCTCAGTAATTCAACTTTAGTAAAGATTAATTTCGTTTCTCCAGTTGTCGACTCCAACCCCACCTCATTTTCCATAGTTAAAAAAAAAGGCCTAGGTTTTCCCTTTTCAAGAAGACTCTCCATTGTGAACTCTCTAAGCCCATTCCTCCATTCCTCAAAACTTTGTGACATCATCACATCCCCTAATGTCCCCCACTCAAAAGAGAAATAGCACTACAATTCACGATAGTTCATTTCTCAGCCTTCAGGCCCTTGGATCTCATTGCTCCTACTTCCTGCAAGACCTTGCTCTAGTGGTCATCTAGTCTCCATGATGTAGCTTCAATTTCCTCAGTGCCATTCACTTTTTCAATCTTGCTATAGAATCTTCTCATTTCCTGAATCATAAAAAGTGTTCTCTTTAGATCCTTCTGGTCTATCCACATCTGGTTTTATCTTTCTCCTCTCTATAAATGCTAAGCTTCTTGAAAAAATTGTCTATATTCCAAAATTTCATTTCCTCACTACCCACTTACTTCCTAATCCCTTGCAATCAGACTTTTGCCTCTACTATTCAACTGAAACTGTTCTTTCCAAGGTCAACAGACAACCTAATTACCAAATCCAATAGGTTTTTTCCCCTCAGTCTTATAGACTCATTGAGTCAGAGAATTTCAGAATTGGAAGGGGCCTAAGAAGTTATCTACTCCAACCTCCTATCTAACAATATTGACCTAAAGTAATATTTCATTGGTTCACTATTTTGATGATCTGTAGTTTTATTGGTGGGTATACTCTCACCACTAATCATGGAGACTACAACAGTTTTGTGCCTTATTAGGTGATCTTCAAGAATTTGAGCAGCAAAAAAATAATGAAAATAATGATCCATCATCCTGTGACGGTAATGAGCCTCTCTGTGTTTAGCTACTGTGGTCTTGGATGATGGAATTGCAGCCCATTGGCAGTCCCATAATTGAATGTGTTTTGAGCTTCATAAAAACTGCCAGGGCTTGTCCTGCACTGGCATCACCTTCTGGAAGTCGGCATCACCTTCTGGAAGTCAGCATCACTTTCATGGTATCATGAGGCATCATAGAAGGACTTCAGTGAACGGAAACTTCATTATGTAATGTAATTATTAGGGTCCTAGCCTCAAATCTTACCTTTATGCAGATAAATGAAAAATGTAATTCTCTTGTCCTTGACCTCTCTTTTAAACTTCAGAAACACATTTTCAGCTGCCTTCAGAACATTTCTATCTGAATAAACCACCTAGAACCTCAGACTCCATTTATCCCAAACTAATTATATTGTTTTCCTCCTAAACTTGTTCTTCTTTCAGACTTTAGTAGTCTCTGGATGATCTTTTATGCCTCTTCACTATTTCTGAGGTAGTACCCAATCTAGGTGTCACTTTCTTAATCCCCACTTACCCTGGCAAGTTGGATCCCAGAATTTGGCTACTACAACCACTTTCAGTGTTTTAAAGGTAAACCCTCAGGGTTTGTGGGTTGTCTTTTTAATTCTGTAGCTTACAAGTCCCAACTGGTGTGCTTTCCTCACTATTACCAGTGATATCATTTAGTCAGCCAATAATTAGCTTTTAGAAAAATATTTAATGAGGTTGTATAGTACAAATAGTTGGTATAAAATATTCCTCCAAAAGTTTGTAATACACTCTTCTTTCAATAAGTATAGAGTTCAAGAGAAATTAGGCCCAAGCTTAAAGAGTTCATGTGGCAAAGGGGTAACTCATAGCTACTGCATGTCTTTTTGCTAGAATTCTTAAGATGTTCCCCTTAGATATGGTGTGACTTTTCCACTGTGCTTTGTAGAACCTTGAGTATGCTTTTCTTCATCTCATCCAGTTGATTCTCAGTTCCTTTTGTAGACATTGCTGTTCTGGGGACATTGCTAGGATGCTGATGAAAAAGCCCAAATCTTCCAATCAACTAAAGTTCATTAGGTCCTACTCCAGTGAAGGGAGGGAGGGCAAATGACCAAGGTGCTCTTCTCCATTCATCTCTCCCCCGCCCCTGCAAGCTATTCCTTCTCAATGGTGACTGTCCTCTCTGCCATCAGACACTCAAATCTCTGGGTTCCAAACTGGTTTTCTTCTTTATAGATGATGCCATGAGATGTGATCAAGTTACTTTCATCCAATCTGAAAACACTTCTTGTGCAGTATCCACTCCATTTCATATAGGACTTTTTGTGGCTATCCACATTGAGCAAAGAATTTATTTTCACTTGTTCTGGAGCCTAAGATTAAGTGATTTGATAGAGATGTGTTCTCCACTTGATGAAGATATTAGGATATAGCATCTTGTCAGTTACTTTAAGTATATATGGGTGGGGGAATGATTTGATTGATTTACTCAATTGTCCCCCAGCCTTACAATGACTCCATCATTTATCCTGTCTCCCATTTAAATTCTCCCATGAGATATTCTTTGATTTTTCCCTCTTCCTCATCTCTCATGTATAATCAGTTAATAAGTCCTGGCTGTTTTATCTCCACAACAATTCTTGTATCTGTTCTCTCTTCTCTGTTTCCATTACCACCACCCCTCCCCAATACAAGCCCTCAGTATCACCCATCTGGAACATAGAAAGTCACCTCCCAAGAGTTGCATCTTCATTTCGTCTCTGTGCCAATTTGTCCTTAAGGCTGCTGCCACCTTAAAGATCCAGCTTCATCTAGATGCTTCCCATGCATATGCCAAGATCAGTCAATAAACCTGCTATATGCCAAGTACTGTGCTAGGCAATGGGGATATAAACAAAAAAGCAAAATGATTCTTACCCTCAAAGAACTTACGTTCTCACATGGAAGATAACATGTACATATATTGATATATATAAAAGGAGATATATAAAGCCCCTTTGTTGAGGAGATAGGTAGGTAGTAGCAGCTGGGGAGACCAGGAAAGGCTTTGTGTGGAGGAGTATGTTCCAAGAGGCAGAGATGAGGAGAGGGTGCATTCTAGGAATCTGGGACAACCAATGCAAAGGCATGGAGACAGGAAATGGAGTGCCATGTGTGACAGACAGCAAGGACACCAATATGGTGGGATTGTAGGGTATATGGAGTGGAATAATATGTAATAAGTGTGGAAAGTCAGGATGGGGCCAGATTATAATACATTTTAAAAGCCAAATAGTTAGTTTATATTTGATTCTAAGATCATTCAAAAATTTTTGATAGATGCAATTGCAAAGATATCTTTAAGCTTCTGATCAATATATAACAAGGCATAAATAAAGATATTTTTGCGTAGTGTATTTACCACTGTCATAGAGACTGTCCTGTTTGGAGCCCAAATGGAAGATGGCTTCCCCGTAGGTGGTGAGGTACTCCAGATATTCCTATTTATGGACAATATTGTATTTATTAAAGCAAACCCTATAATAATAAAAGATTCCCTCAGTGAGATGCTTGAACACTTAAAAAAGATGGACCTAGAAATCCACCTAGGAAAAGTCTAGTAAATAAAGAATGCCAATTGCTCAGAGTCTAACATGCAGTTTCATGGACAGGGCAATTAATTCAATGTGTCAGTATATATTATAAATGGACAATGAGCTGACCTCAGAATTAAATGTAAGAGGAATAGTAGATTCTGGCTTGCATTTATGACTTTGTGCAGTATTTTTAATGATTGTAAGCTTTTTCCTGACACAAAATCCCAATTTTCACTCAGTGGTGTTACATAGTTGTGAATTATCGAACAACGTTACTTACACAAAATAAAAATTGTAGTTGACCCAAAAGGCAATGGAGAGATGTGTGGCAGGAGTAAAAAGACTGAAGTATATTCACTACTGACATAGCGTAGGTGGATTGGCCTACGTGGGTCAGTCCTTTAAACATATGCTGATATTCTCTTCCTGGTTTTAGTCCAATAAATACACAGATGACTCAATAGTTTTTACTGTGTGATGATGAAATGGTCACAGAACCAGAAGAACTGATGACTCAGGGTTTGCTGAGCTGTTACTGAGCAGGTATACAAAGGTGCAGGTTGCCCCTACATCACTTTCTCCTTTCTTTGTAGCTGTGAGGAAGCAGAATAACTTTGAGCTAAGTCCTCAAGAGCCAGTTGGGGAAAGGGTGCCTGCTCGGCTTTCACCTGATCATAGTGGCTATGAGCTGGTGGGATCAGGAAATGACAACCACAGCCTGGGCCTTTAATCCCCTGTGTCAACCAAGACTTGAGGATGGTCTCAGCATCTTTTGAGGGAAAATTAGCCTAATTTGCATGGAGGGATGAGGAGGAGTTGAGATAGTACTCTTGCTACTTATGTTGTGGGTAATTGTAGGAGATTGCATTCCCAGATTATGAGGGAAATGCATTGTTAACTATTGTCCTTACCAAGTCATTTTAGCAAATCCCTTTTCTAAAAGCTAATGGACCCAGACTGGTTGTTAATTGGGAAAATTCCAATGGAATCTTAGGAACTAAAGTGTTAGAAATCCCAGCTTATTCCTAGAACCCTCAGACTACATAGTAGTCAACTGCCCTCTAGGGATCTGGCCTGCAATGATAGGTGCGGGCGGGGGGAGTGACCCCAGAGGAGGTGTTACACTTACATACAAGAAATAGCATAAAATATATGATGCAGGCAATGTATGATCAGAAAAATAGTTCGTCTGGTCATATAACAAAAGCAAAGGATAACATTGCTCTCTTTGGTTGCCAAACTTTTAAAATTCCCCAGGGTACCTTCAGAGCGTAAAATAAGTATCAGTTCCTGTCTTATAAAGGACCCCAGTCACTCTGTCATATAGGAAGTTCTCAGGACCTGACAGTTTTTGCTGGTCTTAACTTTCCCACATTGTTAGCTTATCTTGCATAGATGGCTTGTTGGAAGTGGGGGGTGGGGAGAGTTACACAGGACAATTCTAAGTGCCATAATGGCACCTGCAAAATTTCAAAAGACATAGAGCAAGGCTTCTAGCCCATTGGGTAGATGTCTTATGGAGTATTTGTAGGAAGATATGTATATATAAGTTCCTTGAGGGCAAAGATTGTCTTGCTTTTCCCTTTCTATACCAAGGACTTAGCACAGTGCCAGTCTATACTGGGTACTTGATATGTGCTTGTTGATTGACTGAAGAATTAACAAGAATCCCACAGGATTAGAAGGTAGAGATGAGATTTTTTCTATACAAGTGGAAGGAGTATACCCAGCAATGAGATCATCGGCTAATTACTGCATCAGAGAAGAACTCACGGAAGGGATGGTGCATTAATTGCCCTTTGAAAAATGGGCAAAAATTGGACAAGCAGAGCCGGAGGTGGGGAAGAATAAGTGCTTCCTGAATGGATACTCATGGGACAGCATGATCTTCTATGAACACATTTAATTATGCGATTGTACCTGCCAAATATTTCATCCAAAATAGCCACTCTGTTGAATAGGGCATTCTAATCAAATATCCATTCTTGGGGATCAGTGCCTGTCCATGAAATTACCCGCAGGTTCTCAAGAATGGAATTGAATTAAAGCATTTGGCAATAACTATGCAGTTCTGTAACTGGACATAGCCCAAGCTTGATTGATGAACCACTGGGGACTTTTATAATTTGTTTACATAATTGATTATAGGGCAGGAACAAGGCTCTAATTTGTACAAAGTACAATGTTTGCCAGGGTCAAAGCAACTGAGGTAGCAAAAGATAAGCAGACTTTTTTTTTTTTAAAGGAGCTGTTCTATAGCATTTATGATGTTGGCATCTTTTTATACTACCAACCCAATGCTTTATCACTGTAAGCTAGTTTGCTCAGTGGATAGAGCATTGAGCCTGGAATCTGGAAGACCTGAATTCAAATCTGACCTCAAACACTAGCTCTCTCATCCTAGGCAAGTCATTTAAATGCTATCTACCTCAGTTTCCTTAACTGTAAAATGGGGATAATAGCACTTGCTTCCCAAAGTTGTTCTGAGGATCAAATAAGATATTTGTAAAGAACTTAGCACCTACCACATAGTAGTCCCTTAACAAATGGGACTGTTTTCTTCCTTTCCCCATAACGAATTCAGTCTGTCACTTTACTTTGCCAGAGTTTAAACAAGGATCAATATAAGAGTCATCTTTCCTGTGATAAAGGAGAAATCCAAACCAGCACAAGTTGATAAAATATCTAGTAAGAAGACATACACAAACCTTTCCAAATACAATGAAATCTAGAAAGCTCTTATAAGAAACCACAACTCTATTACATTGTTTTAAATATATATTTAATTTAATGTAGCACTACAAACATTGTTCTGCTTGTCTCTCCCTCTTCTGAACTTCCTTCTACTCTCTTCTATGCATTTTATTTTAAATTTTTTTTTCCTTTTTGGTGATGCAGCCAGGTTTAAGTGACTTGCCTATGGTCACACAGCTAGTAAGTAACAAATGTCTGAGATCGGGTTGAACTCATGTCCTCCTGACTTTAAGGCCAGAGCTCTATCCACTGTGCCACCTAGCTGCCCCCCTTCTATGCATTTTAAAATACTTCATTGGCCTGCTTTTCTTTTCCTTCCTCCCTCCCTCCCTCTCTCTTTTTCTTTCTTTTTCTCTTTCTTTCTTTCTTTCTTTTTCTTTCTTTCTTTCTCTCTCTCTTCCTTCCTTTCTTCCTTCCTTTCTTTCTCTCTCTCTCTTTCTTCATTCCTTCCTTGTTTTCTTCCTTCCTTTCTTTTTCTTTCTCTTTCTCTTTTTCTTTCTCTCTTTCCTTCTCTCTCTCTCTCTCCCTTCCTGTTGTAGACATTGTGCATATTTTTTTCCTGATTCTGCTCTTTTCCCTTTGTATATCCTCCCAAGCCTCTTTGCATTCCCCACATTCATTGCTTCTTATGATATAGCAATATTGCATTCCATGAATGTACCACATTTTGTTTAACCATTCTCTGATTGGTAGATATCCACTGTCTCCAGTATTTTGCTACCATTTATAAATACTGCAATAAATATTTCAGAGTATACTAGGCCTGTCTTTCTAGGTTTGACTTCCTTGCAGCATGTGCCCACAATGAGATCTTTGGATCGAAGGTGAGGGATATTTTAGTCACTTTCTTAGAAAAAGTCCAAATGCTGTCCAGAATGATTGAACCAATTCACAGCTGCAGCAACAGTATATCAATGTAACTGCTTTTCTTTGCCTAGCCCTTCTAACATTGATTATTCCCATCTTTTATCATCTTTGCCAATTTGCTAGGTGTGAGACAAACCTTTGGAGTTGTTTTGATTTGCATTTATCTTATTAATAGCAATTTGGAGCAATCTTTCACATAATTGTTAGTAGGTTACAATTCTATTTTTAGAGATTATTTGTTATATCTTTTGACTGTTTATCCATTAGGGAATGGCTTGTGTATTATATATTTGTTAGTTCCTCATATTACTTAGCTATCAAACACTTAGAGATATTTGATACAAAGATTTTGTGTTAATAGATATCCTTCTATGCTTATAGAGGCATCATTGATTTTGTTAGTGAAACCGTTCTTCATTTTCTTAAATTGAAATTGTTTATTTTATTTTTTGTGCTCATTTTTCTCCATTGTTTGGTTAAGAACTCTACCCCTAGCCATAAACTTGAAAGGCTCTTGATCTGGTTCTCCTCCCCTAGTGTTTAATATTCAGGTTACATATCCATTTTAACTTTATTGTGGTATAAATGAATAAATATTATATTTATTTGATAAATATAATATAATAAATAGTATAATATAATAAAATAAAATATCACATATAAAAATTATAAAATAATATAACAAATAATATATATAATAAACAGTATGATATAATAAATAAAATATAATATATAAAATTATAGTATAATAAATAAAATAACTTTTATATAAGAAATATTATATAATAAATAAATATAAATATAAATTGTTAGTCTAAGCAGGTGTCATACCAGGAGGTACACTCCTTCTCCTTGCAGTCATTGTGCCTTTCTGGGGCTCTGCTTATTTCCCTTTGTATCAGTTCCCTTTGTTTCAGATACGTATAACCAATGTTGGAGGGCTTATGGGAAGACAAGCATACTTATACACTATTGGTGAAGTTGGTCCAACCATTCTCTAAAACAATTTGGAATTTTGGGAGAAACGTCACCAAACTATTCATACTCTTGGACCCAGTGATCCCACTACTGGGCATATACTTCAATGATGTAAAAGTAGGTCTAGATGAACTCTGTGGTTCTCTTCCAGTTCTAAATCTGTGATCTGTGACCGATCTAGTGCCATGAGGCTGAGATTTATGCACCATGGGAAGGCACCCTAGAGGTGGGACAATAGAGTGTGTGTGGCCAAGGTTACTGGTATGGGATCATCTAGACTGAGTGCTTTGGGGATCAGGCTTTAGATGGGAGATAGCAGTGATGGAGGTGACCAGAAGATAAGCCATGGCCTCTTATCTGTAGAGCCAAGTCATGTTTTGGCTTGGGCCTGGACCTCTTTTTTAGATGTGGAGCGCTAGGGTTTTTACAACAGTGGGGGAGGAGGCAGCTCAACTCCCTCCCCTATCTCTCTCTCTCTCTCACACACACACACACACACACACACACACACACAAACTGAAGTACAGGCAGTATGTGTACCCTGGATAGGAACCAGTGAGGGTGAGACCAGGGTGTCCTCCTGTAACAACAGTGACTTAAGTCCGGGATCAGTGCAGGAGAGAAACCATCAGTACCCCACATAAAGTCTGAGAGTGGAAGGAAGCTGTGCAATAACTTTTCAGCCCCAAGGAAGGTACTGGGGGAGGGTGCACCTCTGAACATCAGGTGACATCATTTAGACCCGGGCTGAGGTCTTACTAAGGCAAAGGCTAGGCTGCTTGTTGACAATGCCCCACACCTCAGAGAAGCAGCAGCCAATAGCTGCAAGAATAACGAACAGAACATGGAAAAGGAGTGGGTACAGGCCAATGAAGAACAGCTGCTGACACGGTGAAGGAAAATTGGCAGTACAGGAAACCATGGAACAAGAGATGCATGGGAGAGGAAACAAGGGAATTATGCCCAGAACATTGCAGAACTCACCGTGGGGGACACAGCAGAAGGTCTTAACAGCTCCCCTGGGCTCCCTGCGATGCATTCCCTTGAGACACGGGGGCGTGGGAGGTAGGGATGAGCAGAGAGGTGAACCAAGGGCAGCGTCCTGTTAGACTCTTTAGAGGCAACAGCTAAGCCCTTAAACTGAAAAGTGCTCCTACCTGCCTGTGGTTGTTGACGCCTCTCTCCATCTCCTTCCTCTCCCCCAACTGTAAAGGAGCCACAGGACAATCTCTTGATGATAAGAATATGGGGGGAGGTGAAGTCTTTACATGCTACACACAGTGTACAGAAGTTGGAATATGGCTAGAGAGTTAGTATTGGTCTTGGAGTGATTACCTTAGCGGGAGAGGGAGAGCAGGTATAGCAGGTGAAGGGGTGTGAGTCAGTGTGAGTATGTTGGTAGGGATTAAGAAGTATCAGATGTGTGTCCCTGGCAGTTTGTGTGTGATCTCTCTGGTGCTAATGCCTAGGGGTTTCTAGTATAAGCCTTAATTTGTAGGTATAAGGGGAGAGAAAGAGGATTAAGATGCTATGATGAGAAAGGTGTCCCCAAGCAGTATTACTGAGATGTGCCTACCCACAGAGTCTTTCTTGCACTTGAGGACAATGGTAATGAGCCCTAGTGAATGAATGGTGCAGTTCTTAACCCTCAATAGTTTCTGCACAGAAAAGGGGCTCCTGGAAAATGGATCTGGTCCTTCAAATGTGAGTTTGATAGCTATAAAAGTGTTTAAGTAGGGGGCAGTGAGGTGGCGCAGTGGATAGAGCACCGGACCTGAAGTCCGGAGGATCTGAGTTGAAATCCGACCTCAGACCAAACACTTGATACTTACTAGCTGTGTGACCTTGGGCAAGTCACTTAACCCCAATTGCCTAAAAAAAAAAAGTATTTAAGTAGGTTCATGAGAACCTCTCTTAGTGGAACCTAGGTTAGCTTTGGGGGCTTCCAAGCCATACTGTTGATTCATGGTGAGCTTTTAGAGTGGTGCTAAGGATAGATGGTTGGGTTTGAGTCAAGAAAGACTTGAATTCAAATCCAGCTTTGGACACTAGCAGCATGACCCTGGGCAAGTCACTTAACCTCTGCCTGCCTCAGTTTCCTCAACTGTAAAATGAAGATAATAATAGCACCTAACTCCCAGGGCTGTGAGGATCAGATAACATTTGAAAAGTGCTTACTATGTGCCTGGCACTTAGTAGGCACTCAATAAACACTTGTTCCCTCTCCCCTTTCCCTTTTAATACAATAAAATCCAAAGATCTTTTCCCCTTTTTCTTGGGATGTATTTTCTAACCAAATCTCACCCATCTTACATTTATGAGATAGGGATAAGAACCACACCTGTGATTTCATTGATTAATGAAAGCTTTCGGAGAGGAAACTCCCTTTACCATTGCAGTTTGAGCAGCTTCTCTAAAATTTGTAGTCTTGAGGGAGCTGCCTAGAGCACTGAGAGGAAAAGTCATGTGCCTTGGGTCACACAGCCAGTATGTATCAGAGGTAGGCTTTGAACTCAAGTCTTTTTGGCTTCAAGACTGATGATCTAATACTTGCAAGTATTTGAAAATATTAAAAAAAAATTTTTTCTGGTCTAAAAACCCTTTTGGACTTTTCCCTGATTGTAGGTAAATATGTAAAAGCTAAAGAACAAAGGCTAAAATGGATCAAGGGTGATAACCAAACCCAACCCCCATCTAGGGAAGATTGTTGCCTCCCTACCCCACTGGAGTGATTAGCACCAAACACACTTAAAGGCAGTTCAATTTTCCATTCAAGGATTGAAGGATTTCATTCCTTGAGGAGAATGATCGAGGAAGGAATCCTGTAGTTCAATCATTTTGGTAAATTAATTATTGTGCCAGAATGTTAACGCAAAACCATGTGAGGTTATTATCTCATTTGAGATAACTTACAATTATTATATCATTTGAGATAAAGCACTTAGCATTATGCTTGGCATATAGTAAACATTACACAAATGTTACCCATTATTAACTATTACTAGTCTTACCTTATCATCTTCAATCCTACCCATTGTCTTAGCCTATCAAGGTTTTTTGTTTTGTTTTGTTGTGGTTTTGGTTTTGGTTTTGGATTCTGGCTCTATATCCAAGTAAGTATTAAGTATTAGCTGCTCCTCCCAACTTCACTTAACTGTCAGATTTTATAAGCATGACTTCTAAGGCCTCATCTACTTCTTGTGAGAAGAGGAGTTCCTGGGCAGTGCCAGTCTCTTGGCCAAGGCCAGAAGGTCAGTACCAGACTACTAAAGCTGTAATACAAAGAAGCAAAAATTTTGAACTTTGCCTTCCCCTATCGCCTTGAGTTATTCTGGTAATGAAGGTTCTATGGGAAGGACAACTATATTTCTTACACCTTTACATCATTTCCCTTTCAGGGGAATCCAAGCTCTTAGGGCAGTACTATAAGACTGGAGACCTGGTTGGTTGTTGTGCTTTGTTCTCAAAGAGGACCCAAATGACATCATTATGTTAGAGTCAAGTCACAGTGTGTCCAATTGTGGCTGATCAGACCAATACAAACTTGAAATGCTCTGTCACATGTTGGGCACAAATAGTCCATGTGAACATTTGGGGTGGATTCTCTAAATTTGTGCATCTTGTTTTGTTTTGTTTTGTTCTCTGCTTTTTGGTGAGGCAAGTGGGGTTAAGTGACTTGCCCAGGGTCACACAGCTAGTAAGAGTCAAGTATCTGAGGCCAGATTTTAACTCAGGTTGTTCTGACTCCAAAGCTGGAGATCTATCCACTGTACCACCTAGCTGTCCCTTTGTATTTCTTCTGAGCTACTTCAATTCTGCTTTGCTCATAGAGCAGAGCACTTCCTTTGATGAGGGCATGCCATGCTGGATGTGGCCTGCTCCAGGGTCTCCCATATCACATGATCAATTCCGAAGTTCTTCAGAGACCCATATGCATCCCTGGGATGAAAATAGGACTGACTAGAGACTGTATGTGTGTGTGTGTTGGGGAGGGACTCGGGGGTACTTCTCTAATAACTTCAAGCTTCTCTTCTAAGGGAAGTCCAAATCACGGGGTGGTACTATGAATCTGGGGGATTGAACAGGGCCCAGGTATTGAAGGTAGGACATCTTAGAAAGGAAGAATTATGTTGTTTAGGGGCTATGGCTTTTCAATGTATTTTATGCATTTTTGTGGGGGTAAAATAAAGTCTGTCATGTACCCAATACTCAAGGTTATTTTGAATGCTATATGGCAGCTGGGACCTTTCTCCCCATATTTGTAGAGCCTTGCATGTGAACTATATGTTATATTCTGATACTTCGCAGTGGGAACTCTAGGTAGGAGCACAATGGATCAAAGAGAAATGATTTGGGGAACTACTCCAAGATTGTCATTATGGCAAATAATGCTGGACCACAGGATACACTAGGACAGATGCTGAGTTAGTGGTGCTTTGAAATCTGCTCTGACAAATACGTGAGGGAGTAATATGGTGTGCTAGGTACTAGCCTCCCATTTCTCCACACAGTGATTCTATGAGGAGGAGGGCAATGATGAGAGACTGTTAACCAGGTCTGCTGTCTTCCCAATTATTTGAGGCAGGCAGTTCTGATCTCAGCCTAGGATCGTTAGGGAAGAGAGTGCCAGGGGATGAAGTGGGAATTTAGGGAGCCTCAGGGCAGAGGATGTGTATGTGCGACTATGATTCATGGGGAATGCTAAAGATTATGGAGGGTGAGAAACTTGCTGAGCTCAAATTAGGATTAAGACAAGAAACCTGCTGTTAATCAGTCATTTTCCAATTGTTTCTGACTCTTCATGACCCCTTTTGGAGTTTTTCTTGGCAAAGATACTAGAGTGGTTCACCATTTCCTTCTCCAGCTCATTTCACAGATGAGGAAACTCAGGCAAACAGCATTAAGTGACTTGCCCAGGGTCACACAGCTAGTAAGTGTCTGAGGCCGGATTTGAACCCAGAAAGAGGAGTCTTCCTGACTCCAGGATTGGCACTCTATCTACTATGCCACCTAGCTGCCCCCATAGACGTAGGACTAGATAGAAACCATTGTTTCTACATTTCTGTATTTCAAAAGACCATTGAGTTTAATCCACTCATTTTTACAGATGAGGGAACTAGGGCCTTCCACCTTGAGAGGTTAAGTGACTCTCCCGAAGCCACAAAGGGAATAAGTATCAGAGGTAGGATTTGAACCTAGGTCCCATGACTCCAGAGTCAGTGCTCTTCCCTTATAGCTAGGCCTGAATTAAATCTACTTCAGCAGAGCATTTTATTGCACCCACAGAAGTTGT
The DNA here is from genome assembly GCF_900497805.2 of Vombatus ursinus. Taxonomy (NCBI): domain Eukaryota; kingdom Metazoa; phylum Chordata; class Mammalia; order Diprotodontia; family Vombatidae; genus Vombatus; species Vombatus ursinus. The sequence goes on along the minus strand of NW_020954564.1, from coordinate 9,158,208 downwards.
TATTCACGCTCCTGCAAAGGTTAGGTAAAATTGTTTCTGTTCCTTCTGAATCACAGTAATTGTATCTCCTTGTTTCTATGTTGCCCATGTTGACCCATTGTGTCTAGGGAAAAGACTGGATCAATGAAAAATGTGATCTCTGGTCTCTGTCCTCTAGAAAAAGCCATGCTCACGCTTCTTTCATTAAGAGAGATATGGAAGTTGATATAACTCCGGCCTTGGAGTCAGGAGCACCTGAGTTCAAATTCCACCTCAGACACTTCACACTTACTAGCTGTGTGACCCTGGGCAAGTTACTTAACCCTGGCTGCCTCACCAAAAAGAAAAAAAAAATTTAAAAAAGAGAGATATGTACCTGGATTCCATCTATTTGAGAGGTTTTCAAACATAAGACAATAAAATTTCTAGGTGTAATGAATGAAGGGCTGGACTTGGAGTTATAAAAACCTGTCTCAAACGTTTACTGAGCAAGTCACTTAAATTTCTCTCAGCCTTAGTTTCCTCACCTGTATGTAATGGAGATAATATAAGCTATCATTTTTACTTCACAGGGTTTGGGGGATGGTCAGATGAAATAATGCCAAGTTTTGATAGGTTAAAGCTGCACTAAAACTTTAGGGACAAATTGTAGAGAGTTGAGTTATTGCTAAAACATCCCCCTCCCCTTTCTGACACTGGCCCACATTCTTATTAGATGCAAGACTCATTATTTGGCACAAGTGGGTCAATACCACTATGAGAATATTGAGTAGAAAATAAAAAAATGTTCAAACCCACCTGAGAACTTCGTCTTTTTTTTTTTAAAGATATTTTGAATATGTGTTGAAAACCTACTAAGAAGCTCTCCTTCTTGTCCTGCCTTTGTCACAAGAATTCTCTATCTGGTGGGTGTGAATAATATGTTCCCCTTTCTCAGAAAGAAAACAAGAAAAAGACTCAGAGAAATAAATCAGAAATCTTAAAGAAATAGCTTCACCAACCAGCCTGAATAGAGAGGTTTTCCATCAAGTCTAACATAGATATTTTCATGGTTTTTGTTAGTTGCTTTCTTAAAACCAGGTTAAAACTGCTAATTAATACGGTATCATGATTCCAGAGTGTGTGATCTCTAATGAGAAATTTTTGAGGAACCTTCACAATGCTTGAGTACTGGCAGTGATAAATGTAACCAATGTTTAGTGGCACCTCTTGGATAGGGCCATAACCATTTTGAGCTGATGGACAGTCACTTGAATAATGTTTTGTGGGCAGACTATCTTTTTCTTACATTTACATATTTTGGGATCTCATGGCTGTCTGTACTCATGATGAGAGATGTCAACCCCAGCAAATACATTCCATGATAAAATGTTACATTGTAGATTAAAAACAAAGACAGAGTCAGGAAAGAAACAGTTTTCTAATTCACAAATTCTACTATCTGGTTGGACCACCATGACTTTGTCTACCATTGCTTTCCAGCAGGGGTAATCCATAGCTAGGAGAATTTCAATAGATGGCAGCTAGGTGGTGCAGTGGATAGAGCCCCGGCCCTGAAGTCAGGAGGACCTGAGTACAAATTCAGCCTCAGACTAAACACTTGACATTCAATAGCTATGTGACCCGGAGCAAGTCACTTAACCCCAATTGCCTTAAAAAAAAAAAAAGAGAACTTCATTGAGGTCAAGCAGCAGCACAAACTGCTTGTTGCAGTAGATGCATATGCATCAAGTGGCTCAAATGTCTTGAGAACATTAATTATCTTTATTTAGTTTTGATTTCTATCCCCCGCTAACTATTTCTGTTCCCTGTCTTTTGCAGTCTGAAGAGCATTCTCCTTAGCAGGGAAAACAGAAGCAAACTTATTGAGTAGGTCTGTCTTCTCTCTATTAGTCATTTTCATCAACTCATCCACCCCAAGCAGGGACCTGGACTTCTTTTTCTTCTTGTCTTCAACATAGCTAGGGGTAAAGCTCTTTTTATTGTCCTTATCATAGAGTTACTGATGGCAGGATTAAACAGCAGAAAAACCCATTTTAGAACACAGTGTTATTTGTTCCTTAACCCTCACCCTTCATTTTCCAATCAGTTCCCAAGTCTTTTTGAGTCAGCTTCTATTTTACCACTCCCATCCATCCCTTTCTCTATATTCTCATGTTCCCCCGACATGGTAGAGGCCCTCATTAACGCAACTGGACTGTGGCAATAATTTCCTTACCTCTATCTCTGCCTTTACTCTCTTCTCCTTTCCAAGCTGTCTTTTATGCCACTACCAGACTAATCTTTCACTTGCATACACCTGGTCATGTCTCTTCTAATAAAAAACCTTCAATGAATTCCTACTGCATATTTTTCCTTTTTACACTTTCTTTTTTATTTTCAACTTAAACACCACAAAAAACATTTTGATACACAAAAAAGATTCTATATCAAACCATAAATCTCCATTTCACAATGCTTGCTTTTAAAATGCACATATATGTGATATATCTTATATGTTGCTTTCAGAACTGTCTTGCTTGTCTGTGCTTCCTTGTGTTTTTTTCTATGCATTTTAAAAATGTTTCAGGGCAGCTAGGTGGTGCAGTGGATAGAGTTCCAGCCTTGGAGTCAGGAGGACCTGAGTTCAAATCTGACCTCAGACACTTACTAGCTGTGTGACCCTGTGCAAGTCACTTAACCCCCATTGCCTCACAAAAAAAAAGAAAAATGTTTCAGTAGTCCTCTTTATTTTGGCATCACTATTGCTCACCACTCACCTCCTTTGACCCATACTCCTCCCCCCTCCATTAACTAAAAGAAAAGGGGGAAAAATGTTTTGTAAAAAGTAAGTGTAGTCAAAGAAAATGAATCCACACAGTGACTGTGTCCTAAAATGCATGTCTTCACCTTGTGTCTGTCATCTCCCTGTCAAGAGGTGAGTAACACGCTTTGTCATTGGTCCTCTGCAGACATGGTTGCTATTGAAATGATCAATTCTTAGGTCTTTCAAAATTGTTTTTCTTTATGAAGTTGTTGCCCTTATATAAACTGTTCTCCTGGTTTTGCTCAACTCATTCTGCATCAGTCCCTAGCACTTATAATTCTATGAAATTGTATCTCTTGTTTTCCAGATCTTTGGACACCAAAGAGAGATGGAGTTCCTGAGCTGAAAAAAGTGACAGGGAATTTCTGCTGTAGAGAGGGTAGTTGTTAAGAGGCTGTGCTCTGATTGTACTCCAGAAAGCCTTTAAAAGGAGTCAGACATAGTGCTTAGCTCACACTCCATCCCTTCCATTGTTAACATCTGCTTCACATCGGACAGAGATGCAAAGAAAGTGATTGCGCCTGGCAGGTACATCAAAGTTCTTTGAGGTCAGTCTGCTGAGATACCAAACCATGAGTTGGAGACAGTCCCCACCACTAGCAAAGTCTGGACATGGGAAGCTGTACACTTCTTTTTTTTTTTTATTAGTAATTGCTAATCAATGAGTTTAACCACTGTTCACAGTTTTTTACATCCCTCTTTGTCCTGAAACCTTCAAAAGATCTGCTTTGAATGGGATTACCACAGCAGTCTACCAGAAGGGAATTTATTCTTTAGATTGTAGCAGTGGTGATAAGAGTAATATTATCCCTAAATTGTTATTAGACCTTTAAATTCTATTGGTCTGTTGAAGAGTTTTGTTGCATGACTTTCATGTTTCACTGGTGGTTGGCCTATATCATTGTTTACAATCTTGTGCCAATGGTTTTCAAACATTTCAGATAAATGCATCAGCTAGGATGTACAACCATTTAAATGAAGGGAGTTATGGATTGGACCTGTGATTTTACTAGTATAGAGAATTCAGAGAGGAGACTCCCTTTACCAATGCAGGTCAGCATTTTCTCTGAAAATTTTATCCTTAGAGATTTGCCTAGAATGCTGATGTGTTAAAAGACTAAGAGCCAGTAGGAAATGGGACTTGAACCCGAAGGCTAGCTCTCTACCTAGTACCATTGAAATTCACTTCCTAGAAATCATAATTCCAGTTTAACTTTTTTTTTTTACCTTTTATGTGAGGTATATTCTTCCAAATTCTTAGGTCTCTTTTTTAGAGAGTATAGGAATTGGACTTGTAAAAATTAACAGAGGGAATTTTCTCTGTTTGTTCCTGCTCATTTGATGCTTATTGTTGGTTTGAATAGCCCCAGAAAAGTGAGGGACTTGTGGGTAACTCTCAGAATGCACCTACATCTATAAGTGGAAAGGCCTACATCATGAGATGAAATGTAGTCTTTTTATTGCTTTTAAAAAAGAAACCCAACCCAGGGAGTCTTTGTGTTCTCTGGCTTTTAAATATTCAAAATCAATGGAATTTCTGACTGTAGAGCAGATGGTAGCAGGGAGATCCTGATTTTATAAAAGAAAAAGGCAAAAGGAGAGAGGATGAGACATTTTTAGTGACAGTCATCTGTGGGGTTCATTCTTGCTTTAGCACAGAATAGCATATAAATCCCATTTACTGACTTTGATCATTGGGGTTAGAATTTTGACAAACAACTTTAAAATTAAATGAGGACTTTGAATCATAACTTTATTCTACAGTAAGCATATTGTCACACATGTTAAAACCTGCTATGAAACCATCCCTCTTTGTCCTACCTCTCCCACAGGACTTTTTGATTAAATGCCATGCATTATATATTTCCCTTTCTCAGCAGAATTTTTTAAACAGGAAAGGGACCTGCAAAACCCTGTGAACTCTTAAAAATAATGCTCAGTACTCATGGTCAAAGAACCCTCATCAAGTCTTCACTTGCTCCCAGCAGAATAACAAGATTGAACAGTTAACTTAACATACAGAAATTGCTTGGGAGCTGGGAGGAAGAAGTCATCATGCATTTAAGCTAGCATTTTGGACTGGAATAACAAATACAGTCCTTTCATTTGGAGTCATCTATTCTGTACCCCAAAAAAGATTATCTGCTTTCAAGATTTATCAATAGGAAGGACCTCATACAGAATTAATGGTTAAAGTTTGATAATATCTTCATGTATAGCAGCCAGATTAGACCCAAAGAGGTCACTTAGTATGGACTGTTGGGCTTTCCTACTTATGAGGGATAATCTAACATTTTTAAAGTACTTGAATTTTTTTTTTTGGTCAATGAATTTGTGTTTAATTGTTAAGGATTTTGTTCTTTTTTAATAATTAATTTATTTTTAGTTTTCAACATTCACTTCCATAAGATTTTGAGTTTAAAATTTTCTTCCCCTCCCACTCCTCTCCCCTCCCACCCCAAGATGGTGTGTAATCTGATATAGGCTCTACTTATACATTCATATTAAGCATATTTTCTCATTAGTCATGATGTAAAGAACAATTAGAACTAATGGGAGGAACCACAAGAATGAAGCAATAAAACAAAACAACAAAGGAAAAGGAAATCAAAAAGAATGCTTCCATCTGCATTCATTCTTGATAGTTCTTTCTCTGCGTGTGGATAGCAATTTCCATCATAAGTCTTTTGGAGTTGTCTTAATCTTTGCATTGCTGAAAAGAGCTGTCTATCAAAGTCAGTCATCCCACAATGTGACTGTTACTGTGTACAATGTTATCCTGCTTCTGTTCATTTCACTCAGCATTAGTTCATGTAAATCTCTCCAGATTTTTCTAAAGTCTGCCTGCTCATAACTTCTTATAGCACAGTAGTATTCCGTTACATTCATATACTACAACTTGTTCAGCCATTCTCCAATTGATGAGCATCCCTTCAATTTCCAATTCTTTGCTACCACACAAAGAACTGTTACATATGTTTTTGTATATGTGGGTCCTTTTCCCATTTTTATGATCTCTTTTGGATACAGACCTAGAAGTGGCATTGCTGGGTCAAAGAGTATGCACCATTTTATAGCTCTTTGGGCATAATTCCAAATTGTTCTCCAGAATGACCGGATTATTTCACAACTCCGCCAACAATGCATTAGTGTTCCAATTTTCCCACATCTTCTCCAACATTTATCATTGTCCTGTTTTGTCATGTTAGTCAATCTGATAGGTGTGATGTGGTACCTCAGAGTCATTTTAATTTGCATTTCTCTAATCAATAGTGATTTAGAACATTTTTTTTCACATGACTATAGATAGCTTTAGTTTCTTCCTCTGAAAACTGCCTGTTCATATTTTTTGACCATTTATCGATTGGGGAATGACTGGTATTCTTATAAATTTGACTCAGTTCTCTATGTATTTTAGAAATGAGGCTTTTATCAGAGACACTGGTTGTAAAAATTCTTTCCCAATTTTCTGTGTCCCTCCTAATCTTGGATGCATTGGCTTTGTTTGTGCAAAACCTTTTCAAGTTAATGTAATCAAAATTATCCATTTTGCATTTCATACTGTTCTCTATCTCTTGTATGGTCATAAATTCTTCCCTTCTCCATAAATCTGAAAGGCAAACTATTCCTTGCTCTTCTAGTTTGCTTATAGTATCAGTCTTCATATCTAAATCCTGTACCCATTTTGACTTTATCTTGGTTTAGGGTATAATATGTTGATCTATGCCCAGTTTCTGCCACATATTTTTCCAGTTTACCAGAAGTTTTTGTTAAATAGTGATTTCTTATCCCAGAAGCTGGAGTGTTTGGATTTATCAAATAGTAGATTAGTATAGTCATTGACTGTTGTGTCTTGCATACCTAACCTATTCCACCTTTCCACCACTCTATTTCTTAGCCAGCAGTTATAACAACAATATATTATTATTAATAAGGGCAAGCCATTTACATCCCTACAAGGGAAGATGACACTTGTAACTCTTGAGAGCTGTAATGTTATTATAACATTTAAAAGGGGGTATAGTTAAACAGAGGGCATGGGTATAAGTTGACTTTGATGTGAAGGTAAAAAATCTAATTAAGTGATGAAAAGGGATTATACTGGAAGAAGAGGAAAAGAGGAGGCAGACAAGAATAAATTACATCACATGAAAAGGCATAAAAACCTAATACAGTAGAGGGAAAGGAGGGAGGGAGATGAACATTGTTTGAACCTTATTCTCAACAGATTTGGTTCAAAGAGGGAATAATATAATCAGTTAGGTATAGAAATCTAACTTACCCTATAGGAAGTAGGAGGGGGAAGGGAAAAGAAAAGGGAGGGGGTGAATAGAAGGGAGGGAAGTAGTAGAAAGGGTAAAGGGGAAGAAAAGGGAGCAGGCTAATTGAAAGGAGGGCAGACTGAAGGAGGTGATGGTTGAAAGCAGAACTCTACTGAGGAGGAAAAGGGAGAAAGGACAGAGAAAAGCATAAATGGAGGGGGGGAATAGGATGGAGAAGAAGACACAGGTATCAATCATAACTGTTAATGTGAATGTGATGAACTCTCCTATAAAACAGAAATGGATAGCAGAGTGGATTAAGAACCATGATCCTATGATATATTGTTTACAAGAAACACATTTGAAGCAGAGGGATACACACAGAGTAAAAGTAAAAGGCTGAAACAGAATATATTATGCTTCAACAGAAGTAAAAAAAGCTGGGGTAGTAATCCTGATCTCAGACAAAGCAAAAGCAAAAATAGATCAGATTAAAAGAGATAACAAAAGAAACTACATCCTGGTAAAAGATACCATAGATAATGAAGTAATATCATTATTAAATATATATGTACCAAGTGTTATAGCATCCAAATTCTTAAAGAAGAAGTTAAGGGAGATACAGGAAGAAATAGACAGCAAAACTATACTAGTGGAGGACCTCAACCTCCCCCTCTCAGAAATAGATAAATCTAACCACAAAATAAACAAGAAAGAAGTTAAGGAGGTGAATAGAATTTTAGAAAAGTTAGATATGATTGACCTCTGGAGAAAACTGAATGGGAACAAAAAGGAATATACCTTTATCTTGGCAGTACATGGCACCTACACAAAAATTGACCATGTATTTGGGCATGCAAACCTCACAATCTAATGCAGAAAGGCAGAAATATTAAATGCATTCTTTTCAGATTATGATGCAATAAAAATTACATGTAATAAAGGGTCATAAAAAGACAGACTAAAAATTAATTGGAAACTAAATTATCTAATCCTAAGGAACGAGTGGGTCAAACAACAAATCATAGGAACAATCAATAACTTTATCCAAGAGAATGACAATAATGAGATAACATACCAAAACTTATGGAATGCAGCGAAAGCAGTCCTTAGGGGAAGTTTTATATCTCTAAATGCTTACATGAATAAAATAGAGAAAGAAGAGATCAATGAATTGGGCATGCAACTAAAAAAGCTAGAAAAAGAACAAATTGAAAATTCCCAATTAAATACAAAATTAGAAATTCTGAAAACCAAAGGAGAGATTAATAAAATTGAAATTAAGAAAACCATTGAACTAATAAATAAAACTAAGAACTGGTTTTATGAAAAAACCATTAAATAGATAAATCTTTAGAGTTAGAAAAAGGAAGAAAAAGAAAACCAAGTTACCAGCATCAAAAATGGAAAGGTCAAATTCACCACCCATGAAGAGGAAATCAAAACAATAATTAAGAGCTATTTTGCCCAACTGTAGGTCAATAAATTTGACAGTCTTAGTGAAATGGATGAATATTTACAAAAATATAAATTGCCCAGATTAACGGAAGAGGAAATAAAATACTTAACCCCACTTCAGAAAAAGAAATTGAACAAACCATCAATGAACTCCCTAAGAAAAATTCTCCAGGGCCAGATGGATTTTACAAGTGACTTCTATCAAACATTTAAAGAACAACTCATTCCAATACTATATAAACTATTTGGGAAAATAGGTAAAGAAAGAGTACTACCAAATTCTTTTTATAATACAAATATGGTGCTGATACCTAAACTGGGAAGAGCCAAAACAGAGAAAGAAAATTATAGACCAATTTCCCTAGTGAATATAGAAGCAAAATTTATAAATAAAATATTAGCAAAGAGATTACAATAACTTTTCTTGAGGATAATACACTATGACCAGGTAGGATTTATACCAGGAATGCAGGGCTGGTTCAATATTAGGAAAACTATCAGCATAATTGATCATATCAATAACAAAACTAACAGAAATCGTATGATTATCTCAGTAGATGCAGAAAAAGCATTTGACAAAATATAACACCCATTCCTATTAAAAATACCAGAGAGCATAGGAATAAATGGAGTCTTTCTTAAAATGATAGATAGCAGCTATCAAAAACCATCTGCAAGCATTATATGTAATAGAGATAAGCTAGAAGCATTTCCAGTAAAACTGGGGGTGAAACAAGGATGTCCATTATCACTGCTGTTATTCAATATTGTGCTATAAAAGTTAGCTATAGTGATTAGAGAAGAAAAAGAAATTGAAGGAATTAGAATAGGCAAAGAAGAAACAAAGCTCTCACTCTTTGCAGATGATATGATGGTATATTTAGAGAATCCTAGAGAATCAAGTAAAAAATTACTTGAAATAATAAACAAATTTAGCAAAGTTGCAGGATATAAAATAAACCCACACAAATCATCAACATTTCTATATTTTACTAACAAAGCCCAGTAGCACGAGATAGAAAGAGAAATTACATTTAACATTAATGTAGACATTATAAAATATTTGGGAGTCTACTTGCCAAAACAAAACCAGGAGCTATATGAACACAATTACAAAACACTTTTCACACAAATAAAATCAGATCTAAATAATTTGAAAAACATCAGTTGCTTATGGTTAGGCCGAGCTAATATAATAAAAATGACAATTCTACCTAAGCTAATTTACTTATTCGGTGCCATACCAATCAAACTACCAAAAGATTATTTTATAGAGTTAGAAAAAATAATAACAAAACTCATCTGGAAGAACAATAAGACCAGAATATCAAGGGAACTATGGCCTAGCTGTACCTGATCTTAAATTGTATCATAAAGCAGCAATTATCAAAGTACTTGAATGTTAAATACAACTTGAAATGAAGAAAAATTAAGTGAGGTGAATTTGTTTATAGTCATGGACACTTTTCTATGTGTTTAAAATATCTATTAATTCTCACCACTCTAAGTTGTGAAAATTAGGACTGTTTGAAGTATTTATTTGTATAAGATTTTGGCAAACAAATTAATAGCATATACCTATTTCTACCAGTGGGTATCTTACCAATTTAGGAAAATATGCTGCTTTCAAAGATTTACTACCTCTTTGCTCAAAGGTTTTATTAATTAACTACAAAAGCCCTTCATCTCTTCATTAGTATAAATCTGATAAGACATGGGAAGATTTTCCCTTTACTGCTACTGTCTATATTTGAAAGTAAGAAAAATCCACTTATTTACCATAGTTTATCCAGCCTAACCTCAAATCACTCCCAATTACAGTTATGTGTGTATGTATGTGTTTAATTGAAAGACTTTAAATCTTTTTTTTTTTTAGTAATGGAAAAGAAAATTTGGAGCAATGACTCAAAAGATTCTTTGTAAACTTTTTTTATAATAGAGACAAACCGAAAGAAGAACTAATTTAAAAAGAAAATGTTGATTCACAGGACTTATTCCTCTCAATGGTCACATTTTTACCAACTAGTAAAAAGTTAGGAAAATTCTTCCATCAAAATGTATGTAGATAAGACTTTCTTCCTCAGAACTGCCATTTTAAGTCCAAGGAGAACATTCTCTCCCTGAGTGAGTTTCTCTGGACACCTCTTTTCTGAAGTTCCTCAAATGTTGGCTCTCTAGTCTTGGTAGCTTTCATTACTGCTTTTGTCTGGTTATTGTTGAGCTAATGGGTCATGGCTAGGATTTCCCTTGGCTTTGCTGAGGCCTGATTCCAAGTCTTGGGCTTCACGTTACTTCGAATGATAAGGGTAACACCTATGTTCCATTCTGTGGGAATAACTTTTGTACAACTTGGTTAACCTTTTTGACTAAGGATAGACCAACATGCCAGATCGTGTGATCCCTAACAAGAAGTTTTTGAGGAATGTCCCTAGGATTAACATATCTGCAATGGTAAAAGAAAGCTATGTCTGGGGAAATATGAAATTGAGGGCCAAAGCCTCTCAGTACCCTGTGGACAGAAATTTGAATAATGTTGAAGGGAGACACCATTATTTTCTTTGGCTTATGCTTCCAAGGTTGGTAAGCTTCTCTGTACACATGTTGCAAGATGTTCACTCCGGGGTGAATCCTCCATAAGAAAATGTTGTATCTGGAATTGGAAGTAAAAATGGAAGTTGGAAAGACAAAATTCTCAAACAGGAAGGTCCCATTATGTTGGCCTCTTGGTTTTATTTTTCTCATCATGGTGGTCCAGTTGGAGAAGTGAATGGGCAGCAAGATTTCATCAATGTCATTTAGTAACACAAACTTACTCCTTGGCACGTTTCTGTAGAGGCAGTCATTGAGGGCTGTCAGCTGTCAATGGTAACCAATGTCTCCCTTCTCTTTAGAGAAATGCGAGGCAGGTGAAATATTGAGATAGGATGTTATAGGCCAGGGAACTGTTTGCACTGTCCCTTCATCAATGTAATATGCCAGGACTTTTTCAACCAGTTGGCTACAGTTGGTTTTGTAGATCATCACTGTCTGAACCCCAATACACCTCAATGCTTTGTATAAATTGTAAAACATTATTATAATTTCCAAACAGAGGGGAGATACACACAGTGAATTCAGAAGATGGGTTCCAGGTTTCTCGATTTCTTATTTCAAACCATGGCATCTGGTTGATGTTTTCTTGTTTGGCCCAGTGAATTGACACATACTGGGCATTACAATCCTGAGGAATCTCACAGAGCAGATTAGCAGTACCATAAGGGAACCCAAACTTAGCCTTGAGAACATCTATCCCTGCTCTGATAATAGAAATGTTGCCAGAAGACTGGCAGCAGAACCACCAGTAAAGCTCTTTTACATCTTTGTGGTGAATGATGCTGATCACTTGGGTGAGGTTTATAAACCTTCTATCAAAATAAGGTGCAATGACAAAAGTTTTGGTATTTTCTAATGGGGTAATTGTACCTTTAGCAATCTGCCCTCTGCACATAGCCAAAGATATCTTTTTTCTTCTTGATTCATTCTCCATCGGCTTCAACCAATAGAATGATGCTAACCACAAGATCGAAGTGAAAACTATAACCACAAAAAAAGTCCGTAGAAAATAAATGTTTGGCATTCTGACTTCAAACACTGGTATATCTCACTGCATTTGGTGCCTGAGGGTAACAAAATATAGATGGACATATGTTTTTGCTGAACAGTATAAATCTTTGATTTAGATGCCATTCCCTGCGTTTCTCTTCCCCGCTCCCCTCTTTGTGATACCTTTACTTCCCACTGACAATATCCCTGAAACCACATGAAAATACAACAAGAGTAGCTGGGCCCTTTGTCTACATCACTAATCAATGATTAAAATGGAAGCAATGAATTATAACCCTCCCCTACTTTATTGAAAAAAAAAACTGTCTTCAAGTCTGCTAAATAGGAATCAGGCAGAGTTATCCAGATCATCCAACAGGTGGCTGCTGTTGCTGCTTTTGTACCTGTTGTTTCTGCTCCTAGATCTCCCCATATAATGCATTTTTGGGGGTTAATCACAGAATTGTAGAATCCCAGAGCTAGAAGGTATCGCAAAGATCATCTAATCCAATCTAATTTAATCCACATGAAGCAGAAATCCCCCCTACCACATCCTTGATATCATCCTTTCTTTACACTTGTGTCTCATTCTTGGTCTTGTGTCATATAACATCCCTATATGTCTGCTGTTGTTATTCCTTTCTGCCTTGAGTCCCATAGTCCATGTCTCTGCCTTCCTCCTGTATTTCTTTACACATTGCATCTCTATTAGCAACCCAGGTTACTCCTTCTATTCTGTTTCTCCCTCAAGCTCCTATCTGTATCTATGGCCTGTCTCTCATGTCTCTACTTACTCCCACATCTATGCTTGTATTCTTTGTCTCCACCTGTATCCTGTGTCCCTGACTATCTTAAAAAGAAAATGACCTGAGTTTTTGGGCTCTAGGACTGAGGATGGTCTGGGTCGTTGACCTGGAGTTTAGGATTAGAACTGTGTCTCTGCCTACGCTCAATGTCTCTACCTGCGCTCTGTATCTCTTATTTCCCTTCTCATCTTAGCTTGTCTTCTATGTATCGGCATCTGTTCTGGGTCTATTCCTCTGCTCCAAAAATCTGTCACTGTCCTGTGTTTCTACCTGTGTTCTGTGTCTCTGCATACAAAAAGAATCTGATTGTGTTCATGTCACTCTGGGTTTCTTATCTCCCCCACCAGCAGCTCCATCTCCTGCCACTAACTTCCTTGGGCCAAGCCCTGCTGATCCTTTAGTTGTTCAATGTCCTCTCCCTGTTCTGCGCTGGGGCCCAGCTGCCCAAGCACCTGAGATGGGGTGCCCCTCACCTTTCCATCTCTGGGATCAGAACTGCTCCAGGCCTCTCCCTGGATCCAGTCCTGGCTGTTGCCAGGCAATTATGGAGAAAGGGGCTCTCTAGGAGCAAGCTGCTCTCAATGCCCTTCAAGAAGGTTCTCTCTAGGACCCAGCTGCTCTCAGTACCCTATGCATAAAGACCTCATTCCAGGTCAAAAGAAAATGACTACTATGTCCTGGGACTGAGAGTCTGGGCCTCTAGGACTGGAAAAAAATGTCTTTAATCTGGAATTTAGAGGTGAATTTAGTTAGACATTGGAGAACCAAGTTCCAGGATGGATTGAGTTTCACTTTAACAAATGAAGGTTATACTGGGATCTTTTTTGAAAGAGAGCTAGAGAAGGGAACCTAGAAAAATCCAAATTATAGGAAGTTTTTAGCAAAATTCAGTATAATATCATCATTATATCACATGGGACTGTCTAAATACAAAGACAGGTAGCCAGGTGGTACAGTGGATAGAGTGCACAGAGTCAGGATGATCTGAATTCAAATCTAGCCTCAGACATTTACTAGCTCTGTGACCCTGGGCAAGACACTTAATCCTGTTTGTCTCAGTTTCCTCATTTGTAAAATGAGCTGGAATAGTACATGACAAAACACTCTAGTATCTTTGCCAAGAAAACCCTGAGTGGGATCATGAAGAGTCAGACACAATTGAAATGACTGAAGAAACATATAGACAGTTTATGGGTGGCATGGATAGAAATGATCTGAGGTTTGGACTACCTGTCGTAGAGTTGGAGTAGGGCTGTGCCTACACCACCAGCAGCATAACTGGGCATCCAGGCTTTTCCAGACTCTAGAGATGTATGTATTGTAGTTTTATTTCTATCTACCACCTGTTAAATAGCTCTACGGATATGATTTTTAGGGATTCAGAAGAAAAGATGTTTCTCTTAAGAGGAAGGGCATCTCTTAACTTGTATTCAGTCCCTTCCCAATAAGTGACCATCACAAATAGTGAATAGTGAAAAAAAAACCCCAACTATTTATCTTCTGACTTTGGGTATTTTCACTGGCTTTACTCCATGCTTGGAATGCTCTCCCTTTTCATCTCTCCCTCTTGGCTTCCTTCAAGTCCCAGCTACAATTCTACCTTTTACAGGAAGTCTTTCCCAATCTCTGTCAATACTAATGTCTTCCCTCTGTTAATTATTTCCTCAAGGTAAAAAAAAAAAATAAACAAGCCTAGGCAAGTGGAAGGATGTGGGTACCTTTAAGGACATCTGGAAAGGAGTTTTTGGAGAATATAAGTAATAAGACTTATGGTGTAATATATCTAACCATCCATACCTGTTCATCCAGAGCTCAATTCCTGCCAAAACTACAAATTAATCTGAGAAGTAGGGTGTATGTATGTTTGGGGAGGCAGGAAGCAGGAGAAATTTTGCCTGTGTAGCTGTTGCAGGTGTCTGGGTTTGGGTTAGATTTTAACCAAAGCCCTGAGGGGTTGATATTCAGGTGTAACCAGGAGGAGGCAGGAGTTCAAATTTTGGAAGGGAGGAGTGTTGGAATGTCGAGCAATAACAGTTGAATTAGAATTAGTTGAATCAGAGCAAAGCTCATGATTGGCTGTCCCAAGGAGGGTGGCAGGTAACCCATCTTCCTAGCCTATAACTGGCTGATCACAGACCCCTTAGGGTCATGCCAATGCCCCGTGGGATTGCACATCCATCTAGTCTAACACTTTGATCCTACAGATGAGGAAACTGAAGTCCAGAAAGATTAAATGATTTCCTCAAGATAACATAGGCCTTCCTACTACAGGTTCATTATTCTTTCCCCCTTGAATCAGTCACTTAGTCAGTAAGTATTCTTTAAGCACCTACTTTCTGCCAGGCACTGTGCTAAAAACTAGGGATAAAAAGAAAGGCAAAAATAGTTCCTGCCCTCAAGGAGCTTACAATCTAATGAGAGAAAAAACACGCAAACCACCATGTACAAACAAACTATATACAGCACAAATAGGAAGTAACCAACAGAGGGAAGGCACTAGAATTAAGAGGGATAAGTAAAGGCTTCCTGCAGAAGATAAGATTCTAGCTGGGAGTTGAAGGAAGCCAAGAAAGCCAAGGAAATGAAGATAAGGGTGGAGAGCATTCCATGCATGAGGAACAGCTAGTGAAAATGCCCAGAGTTAGGAGATGGAGACCCATATTCAAGAATCAGTAAAAAGGTCAGTGTCACTGGATCAAAGAGTATGTTGGGGCACATGAATTGAAAGACTGGAGACTGGAGGGGTTATAGAGGTCTTTGAATGCTGAACAAAGGATTTTATATTTGATACTGGAAGTGATAGGGAGCCATTGGAGTTCATTGAGTGGAGGGTCGAAACTGCTTAAGAAAACCACTTTGGTGGCTGACTAAAGGACAGACTGGAATAGGGACAGACTTGTGGCAGGCAGACCAACCAGCAGCCTATTGCAATATTCTAGGCATGAGGGGAAGAGAGTGGGTACTGGGTGGTAATGATATTAGAGAAGAAAAGGGGACATACACAAGAGATATTACAAAAGTGAAATCCACAGGTCTTGGCAACAGATTGGATATGAGGGGGTGAGAAAGAGTGAGAAGTTGAGGAGGACACGTAGCAGCCTAGGGGACTAGGAGGGTGGTGGTGTCCTTGACTGTAATAGGGAAATTTGGAAGTGGGGAGGATTTGCTGAGAAAGATAATGATAAAAAACAACAGTTTTGGACATGTTGGATTTAAAACAACTATAGGACATCTAGGTCAAGATGCCTGAAAGGCAGTTGGAGATGCAAGACTGAAGGTCAGTAGAGAGGTTAGGGCTGGCTAAGTAGATTAGAGCATCATCAGCACACCCAAACAGCCACTATCCTAGTGCAGAACTTCATTTCCTCCCCCCTGAACTAATAGACCCACAAATTCAGAATCCATTTAAATTTTTTTTAAAAAAAGAAAATCTAGTTAAAAACATATTTTTCTTTTCTTTTTCTTTTTAAATAATAACCTCCTATTTCCTATTTTAGGAAAAATGAATGTAGTCAAGGTATAGATGCAACAGTTGACTTCCAATAATAGAATGATTCCTCAAATTGTACTTCATTAATGCAATTGAATTTTATATTATGAAGAATGCAACGAAATCTAGAAAGAGCTTTATAAAATCATGCAAAATACATTTTTAAAAAGCAGATTCAGAAGAATAGAGTGCAAACTGTTGTCACTTGAAAAAAATGAATGTGAAATTCTCCTCTCAAATCCATTCTTTACATCACTGACCAAGTAATCTTCCCAATGCACAGGACTGGTCACATTTCTCCCCAGCTCAGAAACATACAACGATTCCCTGCTGTCTATGGAATAAACCACAAACTCCTTCACTGGATATTCAAGGTCCTCTGTGCACTGGCTCTCACCTATTTTTCCAGTCATATTTCACATTTCTCTCCTAAATGTGCTCTGGGCGACGGCCAAAGTGGACTATCCCTAGTTTCTCCAGGTCGCTCTGCCTTTTCCTATTTTTTCCAATGTTCCTAGGCTTATTGCAATATCTTATGAATTTGTGCAGCTGCAATTCTTGTCTAAAACAAACTTCTTCAAGAAACCTGAACTTGGATTCAAAAGACCTCTGTTCAATTCTGACCTCCTGACTTCCATCATTTCCTACCCATGTGACTTTCCTACTCCATCTCCTAAATCTGTACCTTTTTTCCTACCCTCTTCCAGTCTGTCCTTTAGTCAGCCACCAAAGTGGTTTTCTTAAGCAGTTTCAACCCTCCACTCAATGAATTCCAGTGGCTCCCTATCACTTCCAGTATCAAATATAAAATACATCATTTCACCTCTTTGGGCCTCAGTTTCTTGTCTGTTAAAAATTTCATGGGGTTAGAGTAGGTGATCAATGAGGTTGCTTCTGGCACCAAACCTATGATCTGTTGGTTGAATCCTCAAAGACTCAGTTCAAATGCTGCCTCCTCCCTCAAACCTTCCCTGATCCACAACCCGTCCCGACACAGTAGAACACTCCCTCCTCAGCTGCTTACAGTCTTTCTGTTTAACTTAGACACTTAGTACATTCTACTATGTATCATAGCTCTTTGTGTCGTGCCCCCTTAAAGCATACTCCCCTGGCATTCAAAGAAAGCCCATGGAAGCTTTGGGTGGCTCTGTGTCCTGGTGGAGAGTTCTCTCCCTCCCTGGTCAACGTCTGCACCCCCTACCCCACCACACAGACTTCAGACCATAAGCAGGTGTATTCTTAACTACTTCCTGCCAGTCATTATGACCCAGGAGTTCATATATATTGTATGATGATGATGATGATGATGAATATTATTTTAATTTTTGACTGCTGAGCTGAGACTATAAATATACTATAAAGGTGGTCTCTACTCTGCAGGGCTCTCTTTCCTGCTGGTTTTGAAGTGCAAGAATGACTCTCTGAGCTGTTTGGAACAACAGATGTGGAGGATAGAGTATATTTTCAGAACTGAGCTAATTATCTTTCTCCCAAAATCCTTTCTGTTTCCTAATTTCCCTTTGAGTTTTAAGGGTGCCACCATTCTCCCAGTCACCCAGGCTTACAACCCAGGTGTTGTACTCAACTCCTCAATCCCTTTCACCCTCACCTGTATCCAATCTGTTGCCAAGTTGTGTTGCTTTTATTTTCTTAACATCTCTCAGGTATGTTCCTTTCTCTCCTCTGATCCTGCCAACAACTTGGGGCAGGCCTTATCGCCTCAAATTTGGGCTATTGGAATAGCTTTCTGGTAGGTTTCCCTGCCTTGAGTCTCTTCCCCACTCTAGTCCGTTTTCCCCTCAGCAGTCAAATTGATTTTCCCAAAGTGTGGGTCTGATTCTATCACCCCACCCCCACCCCCACCCTATCCAATAAACTACAATGACTCCCTATTAACTCTAGGATAAAACGTAAAATTCTTTATTAGGATTTTAAAGTCCTTCATACTCTGGTTCCTCCCTACCTTTCCAGTCTCCTTGCACTTGATTCTCCTCTACATGTTCTATGATTCAGTGACACTGGCTTCCTCTCACATGACACTCCATCTCCTAAATCTGTGCCTTTTAATTGGCTGCCCCCATGCCCTAGACCTTTTTTCCCTATTTATCTTCTGTCTTTCTTGGTTTCCTTCAAGTTTCAGCTAAAGTCCCAGTTTCCTTAAGAAGTCTTTCCCATTCCCGCCCCACCTCTTTTAGGGAAATTGGAGATAAGTGACTTGCCCGGGGTCACATAGCTAGTAAGTGTCTGAGGCTGGGTTTGAACTCAGGTCCTCCTGACTCCAAGGTCAGTGCTCTAAACACTGCTCCATCTAGTTGCCCTGTCATTCTTTTTTTAATCTAAATGCCTTCATTCTGAGATTATCTCCAATATATCCTGTATATATCTTGTTTGTACATGGTTGTTTGCATGCTTTCTTCCCTATTAGACTGTGAACTCCTTGAAAGCAAGGATTCCCCCTCCCCCCTCCTTAGTATCTGTGGAATTTAGCACAGTGCCTGGCACACAATAAGTGCTAAATAAATATCTGTTTGTTGAATTGTTGACCCAGCCTCAAGCCATGAGCTCATAGAGTCCTAGGCAGCCTATGCCTGGGAGGGTCTACCTCCTGTCTGTGTCTTCCTTCCTTTGGCACAGGCCCTGAGAGATCTCAAAAGGCAGCTGGCATCTTCCCAAGCACCAGAGCCCCAGGTTAGTGGCTACTGTTACAGCTGTTGCAGCAACAGCAGCAGAAGCCAGTAGACGAAAGAGAAAGAGTAGCTTGCAGATACCAAGACCACTGGAAAGAAAGAGCCCATCTGGTGTTGATCAGACTGTGTACTAACTGTAGAGGAGTTAGAAATGCCAATGGATAATTAGACTTTGTAAAGAAATTGTTTGCAAATGTCTCCAAGAGATTAAAATGTTAGCCCTCAACTGCTTGTATTAGCAGTGATAAGTTACTGGGTTCTGTTTTAACCATTCTATGATTCATCATTGCTTGGTATATTCCTCTGTGGGAATGAAATAACCTGTTCCATGCCTGATTTACATTTGTCTCTCCTTCCCTTTGCTGGGGAGAACCCGTAGACAAGAACCAAAAGACAGAATTGTCCCTGGCATAGTTGGGGTGGGGGCCTGAGTCAATAAATATGAGAATGAGGCCCTTACTTCACTATCAAGAGATCAGGCTTCCCAAGCTGAATCTGGGCTAACTTCCAAGGGAGGTAAAGGAGCCGATAGGCACAGATCGCCAGCCCGTCACTGTACTACAGCTGTCTACCTCCCTAATCGCATTGTCTCGCTACTAAGAGGCAAAGAATGTATCCTAGTTTTTTTGTTTTTGTTTTTGTTTTTTTGGGTTTTTTTTGGTTTGTCTTCCTTATGTTTAACAGATGCTTTTGCACATAGTAGCCACTTAAAAAATATTTGTTGTTGAATATGGAAACAGAGTTAATATAGTATCTCTCCTGAGACTCGTTTACCTGGTCCTGGCTCTGCTACTTGCTACCTCTATCATCTTTTACAAGTCATGTAATATCCCTGGGCCTCAGTTTATTCACTTGTGCAAATGAGAGATTTGAACTCCATAACCTCTATGGTCCTCTTGTCTTAACCTAAGATCCTGTGATTAGGACGATTAGGGCCTGAGCCCCTGCTTACACGAGGGATAGGCCTAGCCTCTACTGCCACCTAGTGGAGTTTGGAAGATGAGCACTTCGGAAGGAGCTGCTTGGCTGATGAGGAAGAAAGAGGGGCAGAAGCAATACCACCCTGGATCCCCAATACTTCCATAGACCATGATTTCATCAGGATGGACCTCCTCTTCAATAGCCACCAATTGTGTCTTCTGGGGAGACCGCTTAGACAAGAGACAAAAAAATAGAATTTTCCCTGGAGTAGTTGGGGTAGGGGCATGAGCCAATGCATTTGAGAATAAGGACCCTGCTTTAACTATCAAGATATCAGGCTTCCCAAGCTGAACCTGGGCAGATTTCAAGCATCAGTTAAGGAATGTCTGTCCCTGTGCCATTCTTTTACACATCCTTCCATAAGTCCTTCACTGTGCACCTGCCCGAGGCAGAGCAGACGTACCCAACCCGCAGCCCACCAGCCACATGCCCAAGTGTGGTCCAGTCCAGATTAGAATGTAATCGGGAAATATTTAACAAAATAAATAACTATACAATAAAACACAGATAATGTTAATATGTTCTCTAAATCAGTATGCTATCCAGTGATACTTATGCATAATTTAGAAGCCCCTGTTTCTATTTGAGTTCTCACCACTGCTCTAAAGACCTTCCATTAGCTCTTTTAATATTTATAGATATCAGTACCACTTTTAGACCATCCCTTTCTTATCTCTCACCTTTGTAATCATACTCCACTTCACCCCCAACTCTGGTACCCTCATTAAAATTATTGGCTCCTTTGTTTTTTGTTCAGTAGTTTTTCAGTCAGGCATTTTTTGTGACCACATTTGGGGTTTTCTTGGCAGAGGTACTGGAGTAGTTTGCCATTTCCTTCTCCATCTCACTTTATAGATGAGGAAACTGAGGCAAAGAAGGTTAAGTGACTTGCCCAGGGTCACACAGCTAGTGAGTGCCTGAGGCCAGATTTGAACTTAGGAAGATGAATCTTCCTGATTCCAGCCTTGGCACTCTATCCAGTGCACCTCTTAGCTTTGCAAAGACAGGAAGCTATTGTATTAGTTGATTGGGGAGCTGATGAAGCCTTGAACTAGGGAGGTTGCAGTAGGAATATTGAAGATAGGACATTTTTCTGAGACACGGTAGCATGAATGGCACTTAGTTATGGATGTGAAAGTAATGAGGATGAAGTATAGATTGAGATGACTCTGAGTTTTCCCAACAGGATAACAGAGAGAATAGCAGTTCCATTCACAGAAAGCATGACATCAGGAGCATAGTTTCAGTATAGAAAGAAGAAATCAGTATAGTGTGATAAAAAGAACACTGGAGATCAGACAGAGATGAAGATTTTGGTTTAACATTAGGAAGAATTTCCTAACAATTAGAGCTATCCAACAATGGAGCAGACCCTTCCTGAAGTAGGTAACTTCCCATTACTACTACAAGAGGCTAGGTGATTACTTGTCAGAGATATTACAGAGAGGATTCTTATTCTAGATGGCATTTGGATTAGATGACATCTTAGATCCCTTCCAACTTTGCAATTTTGTGATCAGCAAGCTGGTCCAGGGCTCTCCTGTGTAGCCTAGTTACTAAGGGTCTGAGAATCCTTAGAACCAGAGAGAAACTTTTGTTTTCACAAACATAAAGCTCAGCAAATTAAGCCCTGGGATAAAGGGTGTGTGCATGAGTTTCAGGTTGCTGAGGAAGGCCAGACAAGACAACATTTTATAGACACTACCACCCACTTCTGATTCTCTTAAGAAACCAGGGAGCAAGCAATGAGCTGTGACAGAGTTCTCTAATTGCATAATCAGGGTGACAATAGGGGTGTATTCATTTTTCCACCTGGTGATTCTGTTGTCTAGTTAGTAGCCAATGAAAATAGTTCTCTGAAAACAAGTTGATGCAGAGCTGCTTTGGCTAGGGTTGAAGCTTTCAAATTAGGAAATCTATCTAGGAGTCCTTGGCGAAGTGTCTTTAGAACCTATCCCATCCCCGAGGTTGTAGACACTTTCCTAAGTGAGGTTGTAGACAGTTTCCTAAGAAACTGATGCAGCATCTAGAACTTATAGGCAACTTGGATGTCATCCTTTCATTTTACAAGTGAGGAAACTGGGACACATCAAGGGAAAGAAGCTTGTCCAATATCATGCCAAGTGTTAATAAAAGATGATCCACTTTTTTGTAGTAACTAAGGTTTCCAAAGCACCTCCCGTACAATCCTATTCGGTAAGTAGTTCTAGAATTATTATCACCATTTTATAGATGAGGAAACCAAGTCTCTAAGAAGTTAAGTGACATTTATGTGGTCACACAAAAGTGCAAGAATTAGAATTCAACTACAAGCATTCTGGGTCTAAGCTCAGCTCTTGCCACTACCCAATGCAAAGATGGTACTGGGACAGGAGGCAGGATGGTATATGGAGGGGTGGGGAACCTATGGCCTTGAGGCCACGTGTAAGGGGATTTGTTCTGTGAAGTTTGGATTCAGTCAAAGGGCTGCACTTGAGGACCTAGAGGGCTACATGTGGCCTTGAGGCCATAGGCTGCCCATCCCTGGTATAGTGAAAGAGGTCTGGCTCTGGAGTAACTCAAGGGATTCAGAGCATGAAAGGACCTCAGAGCTCACCTTGTCAGACTCATTCATTTTGTAGGATCATAAAACTGAAGCCCAGAGAGACTGATTTGTCCAAGGTTATATAGATGGTAATTAGCAATGTGAGGACTTGAACCCAGGTCCTCTTACTCCAAATCCAGAGCTTTCCACATGTACTCTCAAACTCCTTACTAAATTTCCTTCATCTCTGAACATTAATTAGAGGCTCCTAGCCTTTTGGATATTCCCAGGTACCTGAACTAACTTGGCTCCTTAGATACATCAGTGTACTACACTTGGATCTGAATTACCTATCTCCTACTATCACCTTAACATACTCCCACCTTAGCACTTACTTCTCTCCCTTGTCTCTATATCCTCCAGGTCAGAAGAATGCATTTCCTAGGGTTTACATACAAAGAGTAGAGGCAGTGTGGCCTAGTGGATAAAGAACCAGGTTTTTTTGGGGGGGGGGTTGGAGGCAAACAGTGTTAAGTGACTTGCCCAGGGTCACACAGCTAGTAAGGGTCTGAGGTTGGATTTGAACTCAGGTTCTTCTGACTTCAGGGCTGATGTTCTATACATTGCACCACCTAATTGCCCAGAAATCCCTGGATTAAAAGTCCTACCTCTCAGGAGCAGCTAGGTGGCACAGTAGATAGAGCACTGGCCCTGAATTCAGGAGGACCTGAGTTCAAATTCAGCCTCAGACACATAAAAACATTTATTAGCTGTGTGACCCTGGCAAGTCACTTAACCTCATTGACTACCCCCTCCCCCCCAAAAAAAGTCCTACCTCTGACTTATTGCTGTGTGACCCTGGCCAAGCTGCTCTAGATAATTATCTAAGTCTCCAAGTTTCAAAGAGGTAGCAACATGCATTGATAGAATTTCCTTACCTGGGAACTCCTTATAACAATGAAATCACAGGTTCAGTCCCTATTTCTATATATAAGGGGAGGTAATATTGTATAGTAGTTAGAGAGCTTGTGTTGGAGCAAAGAAGACTGGATTCAAGTCCTTCTTCTGGAACAGAATGGCTATGTGACCATGGGCAAACCACAATCTTAGAAAATATAAATTTATTAATAATATTGTTGCTAATTAAAGCAATTCTGAGATTCTACCTCATATCCACCAAAAAGTCAAAAAGGACCAAAAAAAAAAAAGAAAAATGATAAAAGGACTGTGGGAAAACAGACACATTGATGCTTTGTTATGAATGGGTACAACCATTTGGGAAAACAACTTGGAATCACACACAAAAAGTTACTGAACAATGAATGTCTTTTGACTAACTATGCCACTGCTAGGTCAATGCCCAAAAGAGGTCAGTGAAAAAGGAAGAGGTCCTTTCTATATGGAAATATTGATAGTAGCTTTTTTTTTTTGTAGTGGCCAAACCATCCCCCCCCAAAAAAACCGACCAAAAACCCCATAAATGAAGAGGATGTCCAACAATTGAGAAATGGCTGAATAAGATGTGGTAAATGAATTGTGTTGCAAGGAATGAGGCAATAGATGATTTTGAAAAGGCATAGAAAAACTTATACGAAATGATGCAGAGTGAAATGAGCAGAAGCAGAAGAATGATTTATACTATGATATCAATATTACAAAAATGAACAATTTTGAGGGCTCACATAAACTAATGAAAAATTAAATTGAGGGGCAGCTAGGTGGCACAGTGAATAGAGCATTGACCCTGAAGTCAGGAGGACTTGAGTTCAAATCCGGCCTCAGACCAAACACTTGACACTTACTAGCTGTGTGACCCTGGGCAAGTCACTTAATCCCAATTGCCTAAAAACAAACAAACAAAATTAAATTGAGTAGAATTAGGAGAACAATGACTATAAAAACAAATAACTTTGAATTCTGTAAGAGTTGTTATCAGTATAATTCATGATGCCAGCTATAGCCCCCTTCTGGTAGCTATGATATCTTTCTTCAAGCTAAATGTTCCCAGTTCTTTTAACTAATCCCTCTAGGACCCTAACCCTAACTCTTGTCTTGCTCCTTTGAACTTTTCTCTAATTTGTCAATGTCCTTCCAAAAATATGGTACTCAAATGAACCCAGTCCCCCAGATGCAGTCTGACCAGGACCAGGCAGGATAATCCTTCCCTATTCTGAACTAAATGCATACTCAGAAAACTATATTTTAAGGCTTCCTAATGTTGGCACAATTTCTAGTACATAGTAAATACATAAAAAATTGCCTGCCCATCTGCCTATCTCCCAAGATTCTTCTTAGTCTATGTAGAAAGCAAGTTAAGTTAATAACTATCTGTGTGACCCTGAGTAAGATACCACCTCTCTGGGGCTCAGTATCCCAGTAGGTAAAATGAGGGTTTGGGACTGGATGAAATAAGGTTATGAGCCAGTGGGGGAAAATACTGAATTTGGAATACAAAGACCTGTTTTTAGATTTTGGCTCTCCTTCTATTCGCTAGCTGTATGACTGAAGGAAATCACTTCACCATTCTCAGTCGAAGATTCTGCATCTGTAAAATGAATTAATAATATTTATACCACCCTCACAGGGAACCATGATGATCATACCATTGGAGATTCAGGGCTGAAAGGGATCATCTAGTCCAATTCCTTCATTTTATAGATGAAGAAATTTGGAGCTGGAAACATTAAGTGATTTGCCCAATGTGATATAAGTAATGAGGAAGCATCAGAAGTGGGATTGGAGCGTAGGACCTCTGACTTCGTTTGTGCTCACTCCATAATACAACAATAAAATGAGAATGTATTTAAAATAATTTGTAAACCTTAGAACCCTGTATGTATAATTCTGAGTTCTGTAGTCTAACATTCTGTGCCCCAAGTTCTTCCTAACATTGACATTCTGTGTTCTAAAGATCCTTCTAACTCTCGCATCTAGTATTCAGTTTTCTAGGGTCCCTTCAACTTTGACATTCTACATCCTAAGGCCTTTACCAGCTCTAACAGTCTTTGTTCTATCATCAGAGACACTGGGGGAACCTTAAAAAGTTGGGAGTTTTCACAAATGAAAACTTCTCCACTCAGGCACCAAACAGCATTATTCACCAGCTGCAGCGATTTAAACTTGAGAGCAGGTAGAGGCCCTGAAAGGTAATCTCAGAGAAAAGGAGGCTAAATGCAGTGAATAGACCACTCCCTAGTCTCAGCTGACAGCTAGCTGGCTGAGATCCCAAAGGAGAGAGGCAGAAAGAGGCCCTGCTTTGAATCAGTCTAAGCAGCTGCAGCATTTACAATATTGAGCCTTGGGTGTGAAGAAATGACCCTAGATGACCCCCTTGCCTGTGGCACGCAGATGCGTAATAGGGAGGCTGCCAAACTGAAAGACTCTCTGAAATGTAAATTGAATTTGTCAGGGGTCCATTTATACCTTAGTCCCTCCCTTTGAGAAGGTAGAGGCAAGGAAAAACAAGGAAAGGATTCGGGGACTCTATTCCCTAAAGTAAAGTAGGGGATTACAAGAGCAGCCAGCTTGGACTGACTCCAAAGACAATAATGTCTATACCATTTTAAAGGTTACACTGTGGTGTTCTCTCACAACAGTACCAGGCTCTGCTCCTTATTAGCTGGGTAACCTTGAGGAAAATGTACAACCTCTTTGAGTCTCATTTTTCTCATATGTAAAATGAGGCAGAGGTGAACCAGACGACTTCTGAGGTCCCTTTCATTTCTAAATCTATGATCCTGTAAGGTCAGCTGTACAAGTGTTATATTTCCCATTTTACAGATAAGGAAACTAAATCTCAGAGTGGTGAAGGGACTTGCTCAGTGCCGCACAGCTAGTAAATGTCAGAGCTGAGATTTAAACAACAGTCCTTCTGACTGGAAGGGTAATTCACCTTCCTCTTCAGCAGCAGTTCTCAAAGTATGGTCTGTGGACTCCTGGGGGTACCTGAGACCATTTTGGGGGATCCATGAGGGCAAAACTATTTTCACAATAATACTAAGATGTTATTCAACTATCCAAACATTTCTCCCTTTTCCAACAACTTATCTGTGTGAGGCCAGATTTTCTTCTTATACCTCAACCAAAACAACATATCAGAACAGATTGAATGCAGAAGTGGATATGAGAATCCAGCTGTCTTCTATTAAA
The DNA here is from genome assembly GCF_900497805.2 of Vombatus ursinus. NCBI lineage: Eukaryota > Metazoa > Chordata > Mammalia > Diprotodontia > Vombatidae > Vombatus > Vombatus ursinus. The sequence continues at coordinate 9,131,484 of NW_020954564.1, read as the reverse complement.
CATTAAAGCAGTCTTCAAAAATATGGAAAACAATGCCACTTTTCTCACTAATTTTTTTTTGTTTTGGAAAATATAGTTTTTTATGAAAATGTCATTTTAATAGTTTATATTTTATATTTTAATTCTATATTTAATTCTATAATTTAATTCTATTTAATTCTATATATTTAATTCTACTTTAGTTTTGATTAATTTTTAACAATTTAACATTCATTGGAATGTTAATATATAATAATTATTCATTTCAAATGAATTAATAAATATTTTAAATGTATTGGTTTTAGTTTCTAATATGGTAAATATCAATAGATGTAACCCTCGTAAACAAAGACCCTTAGTTGGGGGGGTCCCCAATAATTTTTAAGAGTATAAAGGGGTTGGGGGCAGCTAGATGGTACAATGGATAGAGCACTGGCCCTGGATTCAGGAAGACCTGAGTTCAAATCTGGCCTCAGACACTTGACACTTACTAGCTGGGTGACCCTGGGCAAGTCACTTCACCCTATTGCCTTGCAAAAAACAAAAACAAAACAAGAAAAAGAGTATAAAGGGGTCAAAAATGACAGAATAAAGGCAAAGACCCTCCTGAGTTCTCCCCCAAACTGCTCCAAATACCTTTAAAAAATGACTCTAAACAAATTCTAGAGTGTCAGAACTTACAAAAAGACAGAGGGAAACAATTTTCCAGCCCAAGACAACTTAGAAGGTCAATAGGACAAAGTTGCACCAGAGTGAGAGAGGAGTGTAGTCCAGTTCAGGCCCCAGAAAACCAGGAGAAGGTGAATGAATCAAAGGCAGTAATGACAGTTTCCAGACCTCTCAGCCCACAGATGGTAAGGGGATCACACAATGGGTCAGAAGATTTACAGGAGCCCCTTTCCTGGCACCAGGGGCAGGACTTTGTTGCATTGCCTATACTTGGATCTGGGTCATAGTCCTGGGTCTTGTCCCAGTAGCAATGATGTTTGCTGTGATGTTTGCACCATCACAAAATGAGTTATCAGCACAGGCAGTTCTAGAAACCAGGCTTCCTGACTTCTTACTCTTTCCATTCAGGGCTTTTTCTTTTCTTCCTAGAAACAGAACACACTTCTCTTTAAATTTTTTAAAAAGACTTTTACTACTAAGCCACACTAGAGAAACACACAGCAAACAACAGAAAAAAAATTCTGACACAGAAAGCTACTATGGTGACAAGGAAAATCAAAACACACTCAGAAGAAGACAATGAAGTCAAAATTCCTGCATCCCAAGCCTCAAATAAAAATATGAATTCATCTCAGGCCATGGAAGAGCTCAAAAAGGATTTTAAAAATCAAGTAAGTGAGGTAGAGGAAAAATTGGAGAGAGATGAGAATGATGCAAGAAAATCATGAAAAAAGAGTCAACAACTTGGTTAAAAAAAAAGGCCTCAAAAATGCTGAAGAAAATAACACCATCAAAAACACAATAGGCCAAATGGTGAAAGAGGTACAAAAATGTAATGAAGAGAAGAATATCTTGAAAAGCAGAATTGATCAAATGGACAAAGATATACCAAAATTCACTGAAGAGAAGACCTCCTTAAGAAGTAGAATTGGCCAAATAGAAAAGGTGGTACAAAAGCTCACTGAAGGAAATAATTCCTTAAAAGTTAGAATTACACAAGTGGAAGCTAATGACTTTATGAGACATATAAGAAACAATCAAATAAAATCAAAAGAGAAAAAATAGAAGAAAATGTGAAGTATCTTATTGAAAAAAACAACTGACCTGGAAAATAGATCTAGGAGAGATAATTTAAGAATATTGGAACACCTGAAAGTCATGATCAGAAAAAGAGCTTAGACATCCTCTTTCAAGAAATTATCAAAGAAAACTGCCCTAATATTCTATAACTAAAGGGTAAAATAGAAATTGAAAGAATCCACTGATCATCTCTTGAAAGAGATCCCCAAATGAAAACTCCCAGGAATATTATATCCAAATTAGAGTTCCCAGGTCAAGGAGAAAATACTACAAACAGCCAAAAAGAAGCAATTCAAATATTGTGGAGCCACTGTCAGGATAACAAAAGATTTAGCAGCTTCTACATATGATATTGATATGGAATATGATATTCCAGCAGGCGCAAAGTTAGGATTACAATCAAGAATCATCTACCCAGCAAAACTGGATATTAAATGAAATACAGGACTTTCAAGCATTCCTGATCAAAAGACCAGAGCTGAATAGAAAATTTGACTTTCAAATACAAGATGCAAGAGAAGCATAAAAATGTAAACAGGAAGGAGGACTCATAAGGGATTCAATAAGATTAAATTGTTTATGTTTCTCCATGGGAAAATGATATTTATAATCCCTAAAACTTTCTCATTATTAGGGCAGTTAGAAGGAGTATACATAGACAGAAAACATAAATGTGAGTTGAATGTGATGGTATGATTATCTAAAATTAAAATAAAATTAAGGGATGAGAAAGAAGAATGCACTGGGACAAGGGGAAAGGGAGAGGTAGAATGGGATAAATTTTCTGATGTAAAAGAGGCCTGAAAGAGATTTTACAGTAGAGGGGATAATAGGGGAAGTGGGGAGTGGAACACATGAACCTTAATCTCATTAGAATTGGCTCGAAGAGGGAATAATATGCACACTTAGCTGGGTGTAGAAATTTATCCTACCTTACGGGAAAGTAGGAAGGGAATGGGGTAAGAGAAGGGGAGGGGAGGCTGATAGAAGTGAGGGCAGTTTGGTGGAGGTAGAAGTCAGAAGCAAAATGCTTTTGAGAATGGACAGGGTAAAAAGAGAGAGTAGGATAAACAGGGGGGAAAATAGGATGGAGGTAAATACATAGTTGGTAATCATTACTGTGAAAAAAATTTTTACAATGAGTTTCTCTGATAAAGACTTTATTTCTCAAACATAGTTAAATGAGTCAAATTTATAGAAATAAGAGCCATTCTTCAATTGATAAATGGTCAAAGGATATGAACAAGCAGTTTTCAGACAAAGTAATCAAAGCTATCTATAGCATATGAAAAATACTCTAAATCAATATTAATGAGATAAATGCAAATTAAAACAACTCTGAGCTACTACCTCACACCTGTCATATTGGTTATTATGATGGAAATGGAACATGACAGATGTTGGAGGGGATGTGGGAAAATTAAAACGCTAATGTATTATGGGTGAAGTTGTATACTGATCTAACCATTCTGGAGAACGATTTGGAACTATGTCCAAAGGGCTATAAAACCATGTATACCCTTTAACCAAGCAATACCTCTACTAGGTCTGTATATCTAAGAGTCAAAAAAACAAAAAGGAAAAGGACCTATGTGTACAAAAATATTTATAGCAGTTCTTTTAGCAGTGGCAAAGAATTGGAAATTGAGGGGATGTGGGGGAATGGCTGAACAAATCGTTGTATATGATTGTGATGGAATACCATTGTGCTTTAAGAAATGATGAACAGGATGCTCTCAGAAGACATAGAAAGATGTACATGAACTCATGCAAATTGAAATGAACAGAACCAGGAGAACATTGTACACAGTAACAACAATATTATATGATGATCTACTATGAATAACTGAGCTATTCTCAGCAACATGATGATTCAAGACAATTCTGTAGGACTTGTGATGAAAGGTGTTGTCCATCTCCAGAGAAAGAACTGGTAGAACCTGAATGCAGATCAAAGATACTTTTTCTTTACTTTCCTTATTTTTCTTGTTCTTTTTTTTGTCTGTTTTCTTTCACAGAATGACTTACATGGAAATGTGTCTTGCATGACTACACACATATAACCTATGTCAAATTGCTTACTTTCTCAATGAGAGGGGGTGGAGCAGAGGGAGGGAGAGAATTTGGAACTTAAAATTTGAAAAAATATAGAATTAAAATTGTTGTTGCATGTAATTGGGAAAAATAAAATATTTAATAAGATTTTTTAAAAAGAACCTAAAAAGGTAAAACATTTAAAAAAGTAAAAAAAACGTATAAAGGGGTCCTGATACCAAAAAGCTTGAGAACCACTGCCCTACATCACATACTTCTTAGTCAGTGTGGTAGTATAATGAGGGAATCACTTTAGAGTTAAAAAAAATTAAAGATTTGAATCCCAGCTCAGCTGCTCTTTAATTAACTAGCTGTATGAATTTGAGTAAGTCCCTTCTCTGATCTTGGCCTCCATCCTCCTGTAGAAAATGAAATGGTTGGATTAGCTGGTCCCTTCTAGGTCTAAAACCTTATGAAATACAATACCTTTAAAAAAGTGGGGAGCAAGGAACTAAGAATAGTTCTCATTCTATTTGCACATAGGACCAACATTGTATTTGGTCTCTGTAAACTCCTAAAATCTCCCTTTGGTTGTTATTTTAACCCCTGTATGTTTCTCTAGTGTGGCTTAGTAGTAAAAGTCTTTTAAAAAAAATAAAGAGAAGTGTGTTCTGTTTCTAGGAAGAAAAGAAAAAGCCCTGAATGGAAAGAGTAAGAAGTCAGGAAGCCTGGTTTCTAGAACTGCCTGTGCTGATAACTCATTTTGTGTTGGTGGGCATCTCATGTGCCCTCCCTGAATCTCAATTTCCTCATTTCTAAAAGGAGAAAATTGGACTAAATGGTCCTTAATATAATATGGTTCAGTCTAAGACTTGATCAATCCATCAGCAACCATTTACTAAGAACCTCCTATATGTCAAGCACTGTGCTAAACACTTGGACATAGAGGAAAATGAAATAATACTTTCCCTCAAGGAGCTGATACGTATATACAGACTAGATACAAGAAGCATAAAGGTAGTTCAAGGAGGGAGGATACTGGGGCGGGGGAAAATTTGGTGTGAGGGATGAGGGAAGGCTTCATACAGAAGATGTCACTTGAACTGATTTTTGAAGCAAATCAGATTCCAGGAGGCAGCAATAAGAGCATTCCAGTTACAGGGAAATAGTCAGTGCAAAAGCTAGGAGGTGGGAGAGAGAGAGAGGGAAACTGAAAATAAGCCAGTATATGGCTATGAATTGTGTGGATAGAAGGAATGTGGGAGAAGACCAGGAACTGAGGAAGGGGCCAGGTTGTAAATAATAATGACCATAATAACTAGCACTTATATAGTGATTTAAGGTTCACAAAATGCTTTGATTATATTATTTCATTTGATCAGAGCTTTAAATGTCAGAGAAAATAATTAACACGGAGTCATTGTTGTTTGAGTAAGAGTTTGAGTATTTTAGAGTCAGAAGTCAGAGAGTCAGAAGAACTGAGTTTGGAAAATGAGCTTGGATCTCACAGTTAGTAGCTATAAGTAACTAAATTTCCTTGTGCCTCAGTTTCCTCACCTGTAAAAATAGATATAATGCTATTTATGTTATTGAGCTCACAGTGTTGTCCTGGGGAAAATATTTTGGAAACCTTAAAATGCTTCATTAATGTAAGTTATTGAAGTGGGGTTGGCATTGTCCATCTTCTCTCTCAAACCTGGAAGCCAAAAGCATCTGAAGCTCAAAGAAAATTCAGGGGCTGGAAAAAAATTGCAGAGCTCTCCTCTCTTGCTCTCACCAGCTCCAGCCCACTCCTCAAGCAGGCACAGGGCATTGACCTCTACCAATGAGGAGAGAGTGTGCCATGCCAATGGACTTTGAGACTTAGGTTATATTTCTATTATTATGTTGGATACCAGGTGATGAATTTTTTTTTCCAGTTCCAGCAGGTAATAAGGATCATCTATCAGGGAGTGGAGAGGCTTATAAATTGCCTTAGTGGAGGAAATATCTATAACATTGAAATCACAGATCACTAAAGTATTGTGATTATGACTGTATGCCTCTCTAGCAAACCAAGCTAAGTAGCAAGAGTCTACTTAAGAGAGGAGAGTCAGTATATAGAAATAAAAGGACATCATAAAGCCAAGTTGAGGTACTTCTGGTGAAAATAGGGCTGCAGTAGACCTAAAGTACCACAAGGAGGAAGAACTAGCTTCTGTCAATTTTTTCCTCTAAAAAACCCAAACAAAAGAGAACCTTTTCCATTTTCCTTGCAGATGCAGAAATTGAATCCGACCTGGTCCCTGCTTTCTTCCTGTTCCTCCCCATCCTCTTCTACATGTTGCTGCATTTTTCTATTGATATTATGGATAAGAGCAACCCACACAGTGGGCAAAGAGATGGCCTGGGTTTAGGAGTCAGAAAGACCTGAATTCAAATCCCACCTCTGGTCACATATTGGCTGTGGTTTTGGACAAATCACTCAACCTCTCAGCATCCTCAGCAACTCTCTGAGGCTATGAGTTGGAAAACAGTTGCAGATCTGCATTGGTAGAAGTTTCCTCACTGATTGCTCTCCATGCTGATGAAATAACAGATCTTGGTAAAGAAAATCACTGAATATGTTTCAAGTTCCTTGCAACTCAATATGAGGCAATAGTGACAAACATTTATTTTTTGAGATAATGCAATATCTTGGGCTGTATTAGTGCAATCTTCTAGGTCTTGTTGTGCCCAGAATGAAAGAGAGAACAATTCTACTGTGTTTTGCCTTTGTGAAAGCATATCTACAGCATTATCTACAGTTCTTGGTGCTTTGTTTTAAGAGAGATCTAGATCAACTGGAGCATAAGCAGAGGAGGGTGACCAGCATGGTGATGAGGATTCAGAACGCTGTCATGTGATAATCAGTTGAAGTAACTGAGAATGTTTAGTCTGGAGGATCTTGGTAGGTCTTAAGAACTATTTTCAAATACTCGATTGGTTGCCATGTGGAAGAGGGAGTCATTTTTTTTCTGCTGAATAGTAGAGAGCAACACAAGACTTAATGGGCATAAGGTCCAGGGAGGCAGATTTCAACTCAATATAAGGAAGAGCTACCTAACAATCAGCTGCCCAACAATAACTTAAAATCATAACTTTAGAATGGGAACAGATCTCAGAGGCTGTCTAGTTATTACCAAGGAGTAAATGGAGACCAAAGGAGATTAAGAGTTTTCCCAAAGTCACAGGTAGTAAATATCAGAAGTCAGATTTCAATCCAGCTTCTTTGTTCTTTCTGATGTATCACATTGCCTCCTAAGACTGGATGACTACTTGAGGCGTAGTGTTTTTTGGTACCTCTATCTCCTCTTTTCTGAATGAGAAATTGGTAGGAAATGAACACATTGTCGATCATAGTTCCCCTCTCTGCCCATTAAATACTATGGATGACTTGAGAAATTGATCATTGATACATAGGTGAGCTTGCTAATTCCTTTAATGTTGTCCATTTCTTAAAATTTTGCTTCTCACAAAGATGAGGCTGGGTTGTTTTTCTATTTGGGTCAAAGTTGCTCTTCCCGGATTTGAATAAACATCTCCAAAGAGGAATAGCCAATGAGGAACTTAGATTTTAAGTAGGGTGGAAAGACCACCCCAGAGTTGGCTGGACATATCCTCTTAATGCCAAGAAACCGGGCAGAATGTCTAAGGGCCAGGCCAGCCCCAGGCAAAATTGTGAAGCAGGGGAAAGTTCAACTTTGGAACCTCTAGCCTTCTTCATAATATTGATTCCTCATAGAATTTATGTATTTCTTTTGAAAATTTTTTTGATATCTATTTTTTCCTTATCATCATTTCCCAACATGTCTCCTCTTTTTGCACCCAGGGAGCCATCCCTTACAACAAAGATTAACAACAACAACAACAAAAAAAGAATGGGGGGAAATTCAGTTCAGCAAAATTAGACAAAACATCAACTAAATTTAATGTTATATATAGAGTTCCATACCCATAGTCCCTACCTTTGTTAATGTGAAGGAAGGTGGCCTAGCTATATAAGATCAAACTGGGACAACTAGGTGACGCAGTGGATAGAGCACTGGCCCTGAAGTCAGAAGGACCTGAGTTCAAATCTGGCCTCAGACCAAAAACTCGACACTTACTAGCTGTGTGACTCTGGGCAAGTCACTTAACCTCAATTGCCTAACAAAAAAAAAAAAAAAGATCAAACTGTATTGCAAAGTAGTAATCATCAAAATAATTTGGTACTGGCTAAGAAATAGAGTGGTGGATCAGTAGAATAGATTATATACACAATATATAGTAGTAAATGACTATAATAACCTAGTGTTTGACAAATCCAAAGATCCAAGCTTTTGGGAAAGGAATTCACTATTTGACAAAAATTGCTGGGAAGACTGGAAAGCAGTTTGGCAGAAACTAGGTACAGACCATCATCTTACACACTATACCAAAATAAGGTCAAAATGGGTATGTGATTTAGAAATAAAGGATGATATCATAAGAAAATTAGGGGAGCATGGAATACTTTACCCGTCAGATCTACAGATATAGAATATGTGACTAAACAAAAGATTAAGAGGATCATGGGAAATAAAAGTCATAATCTTGGTTACATTAAATTAATACACTTTTGCACAAACAAAATCAATACAACCAAGATTAGAAAGAAAAGCAGAAAGCTGGAAAAAATTTTACAGCAAGTTTCTCTGGTAAAGGCTTCATCTCTCAAATATATAGAGAACTGAGTCAAATTTATAATAATATGAGTCATTCCCCAGTTGATAAATGGTCAAAGGATATGGGAACAGGCAGTTTTCAGATGAAGAAATCAAAGTTACCTATAGCCATATGAAAAAATGCTCTAAATCAGTATTGATTAGAGAAATGCAAATTAAAACAACTCTGAAATATTACCCTACATCTATCAGACTGGCTAATACTACAGAAAAGGAAAATGACAAATATTAGAGGGGATGTAGGAAAATTGAGACACTAGTGCACTGTTGGTGGAGTTGTAAATTGATCTAACCATTCTAGAGAGTAATATGGAACTATGCCCAAAGGGCTATAAAACTGTGCATGCCCAGTAATACCACTACTAGGTGTGTATTCCAAATGATCAAAAAAAGGAAAAGAACCTATATGTACACAAATATTACTAGCAGCTCTTTTTGTGATGGCAAAGAATTGGAAATTGAGAAGATGTCCATCAATTAGAGAATGGCTGAACAAATTGTTATATATGATTGTGATGAAATACTATTGAGCTATAAGAAATGATGAGCAAAATGCTTTCAGAAAAACCTGGGAAGACTTACAAGAACTGATACAAAATGAAGTGAGCAGAACCAGGAGAACATTGTGCACAGTAACAACAATATTGTGTGACGATCAACTGTGAATGACCTATTCTCAGCAATACAAAAATCCAAGAAAATTCTGAAAGACCTATGATGAAAAATGCTATCCACTTCCAGAAAAAGAATTGATGGAGTCTGAATGCAGATCAAAGCAAATTTTTTTAAACTTTATTTTTCATGTTTTTTTTCCTTTTTTAGATCTATGTTCTCTTTTGCAACATAGCTAATATGGAAACATGTTTTGTATGACTACACAAGTGTAAATTTTGTCAAATTGCTTGCCTTTTCAATGGGGAGGAAAGGAGGGAGGACAGGAGAGAATCTAAAACTCAAAACTGTAAAAAATGTAGAATAAAATTTTTTTACATGTAGTTGTTTAAAAATAAAATATTTTAAAGGTGAAAGTTGATGTAGCAACCTTCTGCCTTATTTTCACACCAATCATCTGGAGACCAATCAAGGTTCAACCCCTTTGTTGTTGTTCTCTTTGATATGGGCACATTTGGGGTCAGTTTCAAACCAAAGAGAGGAAAAACAGTCATAGAATCTTAACAAGGAAGAGACTTTGAAGGATATTTCATTCATCCTTTCATCTCCTACCTGAAGCATCTGGTCATAGGTTACAAAATTGTAATATGGAGAGCTGTGAGGAATTTTAGAGTATCTAATTTTACAGATAAATTGGAGGAAAAAATATTAAAAATGTATACATCTTCCATCACATATTCCATACAATGGAACTTCATTTTCACTCTCCATGCCTTCGCACTGGCTGTCCCCTATTCCTGGAATGTGTTCTCTCCTTATCTCTACCTCTTAGAATCATTATTTTCCTTCATGACTCAGGTCAAGCATCACTTTTCATTTCCTTCCTAATTCTCCTAGCTATAAGTGTACCTCCCCAACACATTGTATCTATGTTATATATAGTTATGTAAATACCTGTATAAGGAGGGGAGTTATTTGGTAGCTCCCCACTCCCCAGCCTGGTGGATATAATATAATCACAGGTAACTAAGATGTTAATTTTTTAACAAGGTGTTAATACATCATACCTACACTTGACTCCCATAGAATGTAAGCTCCTTGAGGCTAGGGACAGCTTCATTTTTGTCTTTGTATCCCTAGTGTCTAGCATAGTACCTGCCCCTTAGTAGTCAGTTAATAAATGCTCGTTCGCTGATTCAGATTTCTTCTCCCTTACTTGGGATATAAGGCCAGGGACTAATGGGGGCAGAACAAGAACAATTCTGTCATTTAGCAGGTAGGACCTATCCAAGTGGAATGTATGGGGTGTTCAAGAAGGACTAGCACCTCTGATATGAGGGCTTGCTGAATCCTTTTCAGGGCTGCTTATCTACTTTTTTTTTGGGCAATTGGGGTTAAGTGACTTGCCCAGGGTTACATAGCTAGTAAGTGTCAAGTGTTTACTCTGAGGCTGAATTTGAACTCAGGTCCTCCTGACTTCAGGGCCAGTGCTCTATCCACTGCTTATCCACTTTTGATGTCCACTTGCCACAACTCTCACCTGCGGTTCCAAGAAGCTGTAACACATTTAGCAGACATACCCCAGTAAAACCATTTTGGCCTATGGGCTAAACCACGTTGAGGGTACCGAAGAGTTCTTAAACCTACCCCAAACATGTGAAGACTTCCCCCTGGAAGAATGAGTGGATAAGAACAATTTGTTCAAAAAACCATGAAAGCAGCAGGTGCTGTGGAGTACTTAGAGCTTGGTCAGACATCAAAGATGCCAAAGTCATCCACTGCATCATAGGACTGCATCCTAGGCCATCACCAGTCATCTTGATTTTTGTCTTGCCATTGGACTTTGATGACTCTGGAAAAGAGAGTAAAGTGATGACTGCACAACTCTGCCTCACTTACATCCAACTCTTGTGCAAGTTAAGACATCACCCCCATGATGTCACTGGTCCTCTTCAAAAACAAAGGACAAACAACAACAACAACAACAACAACAACAACAACAACCTGTCCAAGTTCTACACCGAACCTAACATTCAAGTCCCTTCACAATTTGGTTTTACTCAAAATGCCCAAACTTATCTTTAATTATTCTTCAGTATTCACTCTTTGCTCCACCCAGGCTGGTCTACTTAGTGTGCTTCCCCCCAAACCACCTCCCCTACAATGAATTTGCATATCTCATTTCCTCCCCTTAGAATTCCCATCTCCTTTCTCATATATCTAAGCCCAACTTGCCTCACCTCTTCTATGAAGCCATTTATGAAAAACAGTCAGATAATAAATGAAAAAATGAAAAAAGCATTTATTAAGCACTTACTCTGTGCCAGGTACTAAACTAAACTCTGGACAAAAAGCAAGTCAATCCCTATCCTCAAAGAATTCACATTATAATAGGTGAAGACAACACAAATGGGGCAGTGGTGGCCCATGAGGGGTGATCTTGGAAGTCACAGGGATGGTGAGTGGCATCATAGGACAACTGATTACATAGTTTCTTGGAATGGGAGCAATTGATTTGCTTATTGCTCCCAGAACATCAGGAGAACATGACCACAGGGTGGAGGGAGAAGCACAGCACCATGACCTAAAGATGACCAGACTGCAGTGAATTTATATAATCATAGAATCACACAGTGCTAGAGGTAGAAAAGGAACTTAGAACATAAAAAGTTTATTTGGAAAGAGAACCTTATAACATGTGGTTAGTTGCTGTTTGCATTGGACCTCTGACAGGAAGCTACTGATTGCCAATGAAAGTCAGTTGGGCAGGTCATATCCTCTGGGAGGAGGAGCTGTAAATGAATAAAGGTTTGATCAGGAGTTCCTATCCATGTAAACAGGTATCAATAACTGTGAGTCAAGAATGGAAGCTACAAATTAGAACAAGAGAGTTCTGAGAATCTCCTTTCCAGCAAGTATGTAGGTCAAGAACATTTTGCAATAATCAAATAGATTCAGTGATGTTTGTATTTCTGCCATGGCTGAACAAATGCCATCTATGCTCAAAGTGCAGTAGTATCCTATGAGAAGAGAAGGCTAAAGGGGTCAAGGAACAGTTCTTTAACCAGCTTATTGGGGAGAATGAAGTATACCTTGAAGAAAAAGGAAGTAGAACTTAAGCTATAAACAAGCACTGCCCATCTTCCTAAGGTCATAGAGAACTAAAAGTCTTAGTGCTAGATAGAACATAAATAGTTTGGCTTTCAGGTTCTTACTGGTTATGAAGAGTGTGATGAAATCTCTCCTCGCCATCCCCTGGGGCTTTGGAGAGAGACTGTGTACCAAGTGGTTAGGCATTGAAGTGACGTAGGAATGAGGTGGTATGAAGCAGGTTGCTACATGGCTAGATCCAATTGGGTGGAGTAATGGGTGTCTCTACCCACAACAGAGAAACCCTACTCTGTTTACCTGTCTGTTCAACCACTTCCTTTTTATCTTGACTCTTTAGAAGAAAGGGAGAGGGGGAGTAATTTTGTCCTCTTGAGAAGGCTCAGCCCTAGCATTTTGAGGTCACAGTTCCTGAATTCAGAGTTGAGAGTGGCAGCAGGAGATGCCTGTAAAAGGGACAGTATAGAGTTTCTCCTCTCTAACATAACCTAAAGGGGAGTAGTGTGGGTTTCATAGACTCCTTTTGATCTTTTTCTATTGAAAGTTGATAGGAGTTTAAAAACAAAGCATTAAGAGAGATGAGAGAGAATAATTCTCAGGAAAAATATTCCTGGTAAAGAGAGCTGGTAGCCACAGTGGTGGGCTATGTGGGTGAGGTAGTAGTTATTTTTTGATGCTGGATTTGAAAATAAAGTTATGCCCATCACAAGAGAGGAAGAGTGAGTTACTAGAATAGAAAGTCATGCTTTCACGTACAGTGTTCATGGCAGTATTGCCATGGGAATATATTACAGACAGCCTGTACAAAAGGATGAAATCGATTTGGCATTTAGGAATGTTCTACTCAACACATGTGCAGATGGGCCCCTCAGACGAAGAAAGAGATTAACAGTTCTGCCTGAATTTTTGCAGTAGCCTTCTGATTGGTCTCCATGCTGCAAGTTTCTTCTTATCCCCACCCTCCTTCACTCATCTGCCAAAATGATCTTCCTAAAGCACAGGTCTGACCATATCACCCCTCCATTCCGACTCAGTCAACTCCAGAGCCCCCTCCAGGGGCAAATATAAAATCTTTGGTTTGGCTTTTAAAGCCAACCTGGTCCCTGCTTATATTTTCAGCCTTTTTATACTTTATACTTCAGTCTGCTCAACACACTCTACAACGCAGTGGCCTACTTGTTCTTCCTCAAACATTCTCTCCCTACTCCATGGTTTTTCCATTAGCTACCCCTTCTATCTGGAATGCTCTCCCTCCTCCTCTCTGCCTCTTGGCTTCCTTCAAGATTCAGCTTATATCCCATCTTCCATAAAGGGCTTTTTGGGTTCCCCCCTCTCCCCACTGTCATTGCCTCCCCTAAAATATTATCTTCCCTTTACACTGTGTATATCTTATAGGTACATTTTTTGCATGTTGTTAGAATATGGGCTCCTTGAGGGCAGGGATTGTGTTTATTCCTTTGTTTCCCTAGTACCAGGCACATAGTAAGCACTGAGTAAATGCTTGGTGACTAACTTTCTCACCACCCCCACCTGATGGTTATACAAAGAAGAAAGAAGTAGAAAAGAATCCTGCCCTGTATCAGAAGATTGGAGGATAGAAGAACATAGTACAGAGGAGGAAGGGAAGAAAGAGGGTCCATGAACATTTGAAGTTAAGTTACAAATAAAGTAGACCCACTCAGTCCAGAAGAGTTGGCAGCTAGGTCTGAGTGGCCTCTTCTTCCTCCTGCCCTCCCCAATCTAAAGGAGCAGTTGAGTAATCAGAACCCTGCAAACTATGACCTTTCTCCTACAATAGCCCCCTGCATGGGTTAAGAACAATCCAGTACATCTCACATTTTTATTTAAGATGGGACACACTTCAAATTCAAAAAGTAGTAGAAGATCCAAGCAGATCTCTGAAAAAGATTTTACATAGAGTAATGTTAAAGAAAATGAAAGAGAAACAAAAGTCCTCTATCCAGTCCAGAACTGCACAAAAAGATGGATAAAATCCAGTGGAGACTGGAAGACAAAGCTAGAACAAACTGAAGTAAATGAGAGAGCATATATGAAGTGCTTTGCAAACCTTAAAATATTATATAAATGCTAGCTGTTATCACTGTTATGGTTATAGTTATTGAATGGAATTGAATGCTATGAATTCAGAGGAGAGAGGGAGAGGGAGAGAGAAAGAGAGAGAGAGAGACAGACTGAGAGAGAGAGCGCACCAAGGAAAATATGAGTAAGCAGAAGAAAACAACAAACATAATAAAGAAAAACTTTGTGGGCAGAGCCAAGATGGCAGAGTAAAAGCAGTGACTTGCCTGAGCTCTCCCCCAAACCCCTCCAAATACCTATAAAAAATGGCTCTAAACAAATTCTAAAGCAGCAGAACCCACAAAAAGACAGAGTGAAATAAATTTCCAGCCCAAGACAGCCTGGATGGTTGATCAGAAAGGTATATCTGGCCGGGTGGGGAGAGGAGCGCAGTTTGGCGTGGGCACGCAGGCTGCAGAGACCCTGGAGCAGGCCTTAGAGGGCTGAATCATGGACAGCTGTGGCAGTTTCCAGACTTCTCAACCCATGAATGACAAAGACAACTTAGAAGGTCAGTGGGAAAAGTCTGTGACTGCTGTGGTGAGAGAGGAGCACAGGATCCCAGCCCCATTCCTTGGGGCAGCGGCTGCTTCCTGAGCTTCTGGCCCATAGACTGAGGGGGGATCGAGTGGCTGATCAGAGGGGAATTGCAGGGATCTCTCTGCTGGTGCAGGATTCTCTTGCTTTGCCCATGCTTGGATCTGGGTCACAGTTCTCGGTGGTGGTCCTGGGGCGAGGAGGAGTGCTGGTGTGTGGAGCTTGTAGTGGCTGTGGAGAGGAAACCCTCCTCACAGTTCCACAGTACTCATAGACCAGAGCACAGACCAGGAAAGGAGTAAGCACCTCACCCTTGATCATAGCACCTGGGAAGAACTGAAAATTTATAGGTCCCTAAAAATATCTCTGGAAACAGCTGCACAAAACCCCTGAAGCTTGGGACAGTACATTCTCCACACTGGAAACAGATTCCTACCTTGACAAAGAGTCTATAGCTCAAGTAACTGGCTGAGATCGTGAGCAAGGAGCACAAAAAGAGTCAGACTATATTATCTTACTTTGATGACAAAGAAGATCAAAACACACAACCAGAAGAAGGCAACGAAGGCAAAGCTCCTACATCCAAAGCCTCCAAGAAAAATATGAATTGGTCCCAGGCCATAGAAGAGCTCAAAAAGGATTTTGAGAAGCAAGTAAGAGAAGTAGAGGAAAAACTGAGATTGATGCTAAAGGAGACCCAAAAAAATACTGAAGAAAATAACACCTTAAAAAATAGCCTAACCCAAATGGCAAAAGAGGTTCAGAAAGTCAATAAGGAGAAGAGTGCCCTAAAAAACAAAATTGGCCAAATGGAAAAGGAAATCCAAAAGCTTACTGAAGAAAATACTTCCTTAAAAATTAGAATGGAGAAATTGGAAACTAGGGACAATTTGAGAAATCAAAACACTGTAACACTAATCCAAAAGAATGAAAAAAATAGAAGAGAATGTGAAATATCTCACTGGAAAAACAACTGACCTGGAAAATAGATCCAGGAGAGAGAACTTAAAAATTATTGGACTATCTGAAAGCTATGATCAAAAAAAGAGCCTAGACATCATCTTTCAAGAAATTATCAAGGAAAACTGCCCTGATATTTTAGAACCAGAGGTCAAAATAGAAATTGAAAGAATCCACCAATTACCTCCTGAAAGAGATCCCCAAAGGAAAACTCCTAGGAATGTTGTAGCCAAATTCCAGAATTCCCAGGTCAAGGAGAAGATATTGCAAGCAGTCAGAAGGAAACAATTCAAGTACTGTGGAAACACAATCAGGATAACACAAGATTTAGCAGCTTCTACATTAAGAGTCCAGAGGGCATGGAGTATGATATTCCAGAGGGCAAAGGAGTTAGGATTACAACCTGGAATCACCTACCCAGCAAAACTGAGTATAATCCTTCAGGGTAAAAAATGGTCATTCAATGAAATAGGGGACTTTCAAGCATTCCTGTGGAAAAGACCAGAGCTGAATATAAAATTTGACCTTCAAATACAAGACTCAAGTGAAATATGGAAGACGTAAACAGGAAAGAGAAATCATAAAAGACTTATTATGGTTGAATTGTTTACATTGCTGGAAGGAAAGATGATATTTGTAACTCATGAGTCCTTTGTCAGTATTAGGGTAGTGGGAGGGAAAAAATTATATGTATGTATAG
This sequence comes from Vombatus ursinus, assembly GCF_900497805.2. Classification (NCBI taxonomy): domain Eukaryota; kingdom Metazoa; phylum Chordata; class Mammalia; order Diprotodontia; family Vombatidae; genus Vombatus; species Vombatus ursinus. Next base: position 9,115,002 of record NW_020954564.1, on the reverse strand, counting down.
ATAGATAGATAGATAGATGGTACAGGGTGAGTTGAAGATGAAGGAGTGATATCTGGAAAATAAAATTAAGGGGTGAGAGAGGATTATACTGGGAGAAGGAGAGAGGGAGAAGTAGAATGAGGTAAAATATCTCACATGAAACAGACAAGAAAAGGCTTTTACAGTGGAGGGGAAATGGGGGAAGGTGAGAGGGAATGAGTGAATCTCATTCTCATAGAATTTGGCTTAAGGAGGGGATAACATACACAATGGGGTATGGAAATCTATCTTACCCTACAGGAAAATAAGGGGGGAAGGGGACAAGAGAGCAGGGGGTTGATGGGAGGGGATAATCAGAAGCAAACACTTCTGAGAAGGGACAGGGTCAAAAGAGAGAGTAGAATAAATAGGGGGCAGGATAGGAGGAAGGGAAATATACTTAGTTTTTCACAACAGGACTACTATGGAAGTGTTTTGCATGACTACACATCTATAACCTGTACCAAGATACTTGTCTTTTCAATGAGGGTGGGTGGGGAGGGAGGAAGGGAGAAAATTTGTAACCCAAAGTTTTAAAAACACATGTTAAAAATAAAAAAATAAAAAATTTATAAAAAAAAAGAAATACTTTGTGTTACGAGAAGCCCAAGTGGTATGTACAAAGGAACTCTACAAATATAAGCAGAACCTCAGAGGGAAAACAATGGATTTGTCCACAAAGAATACAAGAAAGACTGGAAGAAATGAAGCAAGAAATACAAAATAAAGTTCTGGAAAAGCAACTGATGACTTTAGAGGTGTGGGTGATAATTTCTAATGAGTTGTTATTATTGCTATAGAGATGACTCCAATATCTATCTATCTATCCATCTATCATCTACCTATTCCTCATCTCTTTCCTGAGCTTTTATCTGTCTTCTGTCATCAACTGCTTAATGACATTTCCATCTGTTCATTCCATAAGCACCTCAAATTCAACAAGTCCAAAATAGAGCTTTCATCTTCCTTATGCTCACCACAAATTTGTCCCCTCCCTTAAATTTCCCTGTGCTCCATCAGTGTTAGTCTCTCTGGCTTGGAACCTAAACATCACCTTTGACTCTTCCTTCTCCCTTATCCTGTATTTATTTAGTTGCTAAATGTGTAGATTCTGCCTTCGTGGTAGCTTTCGCATTTGTCCCTCACTCATTCAAGCACCACCATGGTTCAGGCTCCCATCTCACCTGGACTACTATGTTAGCTTCCAAATTGGTCTATCTCTTCTCTAATCTAGCTCCTCTATAGCTCCCAAAATAATCTACCTAAGTCTATGTCATTCTCCTGCTCAAAAATGTTCAGTGGCTCACTATTGGGCCTTGAATAAAATTCAGACTCCTCAGGTTGGCATTTAAGAAACTACACAATGCAGTTTCAACCTATTTTTCTAGGCTTACTTCATATGACTCCTTCATACTTTCTATACTGCAGTCAAACTGGACTTACTAGTTGTTCTCCAAGTTCAACATTCCATCTCTTTCCTCTTATACAAGTTGTCCCCTGTTCCCAGAATATACTTCATTTTGTCTCTTACTTTCAAAATCCATATCTTTCTTCAGGGTTAAATGCCAGCTCCCTAAAGCCTTACCTAATCTTTCCCACCCAGTTGTAAATGCTGTATCCATCCTCAAATTCTCTTGTATTTATTTATTTCTTTATACATTATAGTTCCCCATTTCCATTCCCCTCTTCTCCATAGAGGGCTGGCCTTGAAGCTGGAGTGGCCTGAGTTTAAATATTGCCTCTGTAAAATTGAAAATGGATTTTAATTCTGTTTTTAAGACTTAAGCTGGCATAGATTTAATACTCTCCCCACACCTTGAGAGTCTAAACTCCCCTTACCTTTGTAACTTCACCTTTCACCTATATTCTGGAGAAACTTGCCTAAAGTCAAGCTTTTGTCTTGTAATTACCTTCACCCTTTATTCAGGTAGGGCAACTTGGTGGTACAGAGGATAGAGTGCCAGGCTTGGAGTCAGGAAGACTCATCTTCCCAAGTTCAGATTTGATCACAGAAACTTAGTAGCTGTGTGACCCTGGGCAAGTCACTTAACCCTGTTTACTTCAGTTCCTCATTTATAAAATGGGCTGGAGAAGGAAATGCAAACCACTCTAGTATCTTTGCCAAGAAAACCCCAAATTGGGTCATGAAGAGTCAGACAAGACTGAACAACAAATTACTCAAATAGCCTGCAGTGGTTTGAATCTTAATTCTGTTATTTTAATTTGTATCTCCACCCTGGCACTGTCCACCTTCGTAAGTAACCTCACCCATCACCCATTTAACGCAAATGAAAGTATCTTTGTAACCTCACTCTCTACCCACCTAAATCAAATTCAAATTGATTTAGTCAAAGTTGCAGACTATATCCATGTCTGCAGACTAATCCTATCACCTAATTAGGGATTACTTCCATCTCTCAATGAAGAAGTAATGGGAAAGAGCTGAGGTAACTGTTAATCCATGTCCTGATTAAAATGTCTACCATTCAGGATTGTCTTACTTTTTCCAGGGGAAGATTCAAATGATGTATTGTCAGACCAGTCAGAAGGAAGACACACCTAGGTTGAGGACTTGTCAGTCCTCACTTAGGTTTTGTGGTCATTAAGAGAGGCCATTGACCCAATTTATTGATTACTGTTAGCCTAACTAATAAATTGATCATGCTCAAAATCTTGTCTCTCAGTTTACCTTAATTTTCAAACTGTAGCACCTCTAACACATACTGGCTATGGGTCCCTGTAAGTCACTTACACTGTCTTTGCCAGGTGTCAAACTCAAACAGAAATGGTGGTCACTAATCTGTATGTAAGAATTACTGCTGGCTACATATTGATTTGGAGTCAAAAGACAGTCCTTGCCCTCAGGGAGCAATACCTCTGTACAAATTAATTACAAAGCAAATTGTATAAACAAGATAAATAGGAAGTAAATAAGAGGAAAAACAGTAGAATTACGAGGGGTTGGGAATGACTTCCTGTAGAAGATGAAATTTTAGTTGGGACTTAAAGGAATCTAGGTAAACCAAAAGGTGGAGATGATGAGGGAGAGTTTTTCAGGCATGGAGGACAGCCAGAGAAAATGCCTAAAGCTAAAAATGCCCAGAGTATCTTGTTAGTGAAATAGCAAGGAGGCCAGTGTCATTGGATCTAAGAATACATGGAAGGAAGTAAGATATAAGAAGACTGGAGTAAGATATGAGAAGGAGGGGGCTAGGTTATAAAGGGCTTCAAATGCCAAACAGGGTACTTTGTATTTGATTCTAGAGGCAATAAAAAGTTACTGGAGTTTATTGAATGGAGGAGGATGTGATATGGACAGACTTATGCTTTAGGAAAATCACTTTGGTGTCTTAAGAAAGAATGGATTGGAGTGTGGAGCGACTTGAGGCAGACAAACCCACCAACAGGCCATTGCAATAGCCGAGGCCTGAGGTAATGAGGGCCTGCATCAGAGGAGAGAAGGGGTCACATTCAAGAGATGTTGCTAAGGTGAAATCAAGAGTCCTTGGCAGCATATTGGATTTTAGGGTAAAGGATAATGAGAAAATGATAGATAGATAGACACAGATGTGTATATAAGTACACACAGATTTAGATACATATCTACATACATGTATGTATGCATTTATACACATACATGCACAAATGTGCATATATACATGTGTGTTTATACATCTGTGCATGTACATGTGTATGTTTATGCACATGTGTATATATGAATGGAGGAGTTTTAAAATCCTGGGATGATTGGTAAAATATATACATCTAATCAAAAGAGCATTAAACTGAAAAGAGAAGGAAAGAAAATGAACTATGTATATTTATCAAGCTAGATACCATAGAGTAAGTATAGCATAAGAATACTAGGAATAGAAATACCTCATAATTCACAGGAGGCAAAAATCTAAGAAAGAACCAGAAATACAATCCATGACCTCAAATGTCTAGACACAAATATGTCAAGTAATGGTGGATAAGAAGCGAGGTGTTTGTTACGTAATTCAGGACCTTTCACCATCCTGGTGACCTCCTCTGGATTTGGGTCATGACATTGAATCTGAGTGATCTCTAGAAGTTTTTCAACTTATCGATAACCTTCCAAAGATGTGAAATCTATAACTGAACACAGTACTTTCATATGTGCACTGACCAGAGTAGAGTGAGACTATCTTTGTTCTGTGCAGCTTATAACTGCATTATCTTTTTGGCTCTCATATCATATTGTTGATTGATATCAATTGAGCTTCTGGTCCACTATCTCTACACCCCCTTCCCCCACCCAGATGTTGAGATCATGCCATGTGAGGACTGATTGTTGGAAAAGGGATTGATTAGCCTGGAGAAGAGAAGACTTAGGGGGGACATGATAGCTGCCTCCAAATATTTGAAGGGATATAAAGGGATTTGAGAATTTAAGAGAGACCAGATTTGTTCTGCTTGACCCTATAGATTGGGAGGAATCTGTAGAAGTTACAGTTGGACAGATTTTGGCTGTGTGAAGGGAAAATTTCCTAACATTTAAAGCTATATATAAGTTCAGTAGGCTGCCTTAGGAGATGATGTTTTTCCCTCACTAGAGGACCAAGACTGGATATTGTAGAGGGGGACTTGGAATTAGGTTCAGTTTCAGGTAGATGGCTTCTGAAGTCTCTTGCAACTTTGAGATGATGTTAAGTTAAATCTGGAAGAGACTTTAGAATGCAAAAAGTTAGACTTAGAAGCAGAGGTGTTCTGAAGCCAGCTTGAACCTACTCCTGAAAGATGATTGTTAAAATTTCAGTGTGAGCACTTATTTTTGTTTTATTTATTGTCTAGTCTTACAAAAGTGATGGATAAAATGTTAATAATGCAGGTTAAATTTTAAAGTTTGTTGTGAGTTTTTCAGAAAGAAGGTTGTTAAACATTTACCAGCATACTACCTCGTGTGACACTACTGCCTAGAACTTGTTTGTTGTTGTTGTTGTGTTATTTCAGTCCTTTCCTATTCTCCATAAACCCATTTGGAGTTTTCTTGGCAAAGATACTGGAGTAGTTTGCCGTTTTCTTCTCCAGCTCATTTTATAGATGAGGAACTGAGGCAAACAAAGTTGAAGTGACTTGCCTAAGGTCACACAGCTAGTAAGCATCTGAAGTTGGACTCGAACTCAAATTTTCCTGACTCCAAAGCCAGTGTTCTATCTACTTCACCTCCTAGCTGCCCTAGAAGAGACCTTAAAGTTAATCTATTTTAGCCCTTTCATTTTACAGAAAATGAAGACCCTGAAGGGAACTGTCCAAGGTCAGACAGCCAAGGGTTAGCAAAGCTGGGTCTAGAATTCCTCTCTTCTTGCTTGTCCACAGAGAGAAATAAGCATATGGAATTGATGATCATGAGCCATTCATTGAATGAATGAATGAATAAGCATTTATTACTCACTGGGGATAAAAAGGCAAAAGCAAAGACAGTCTCTTCCTTCAAAGATCTTACATTCTAAAAGGGGGGAAAACACACATAAGAGAAGCACTAGCCACTTGGTCTGGATAGTTCTTCTACATTTAGGTCTTAATTACAATTGTTAAGATTCCCATGAGAGCTGCTTGTCAGACTGTGGTCATGGGACAATTTAAGTGCTGGAATGTAGTGTAAAATGCAAACTCAGTGCCCCTACTGGGAACATGTTGTTAATAGTCTATATTCTGTCAGCTTGTAGGTTCTCCTGGGAGGAGTATCTGACAAATCTTTTAAAATGTTAATAGCCTGTCAGGGTTAAAGCTCTCTGACCCTCTCTATTTCCTTTATGTTGTAAATAGGCTATTACTCCCCATATCCCAATTGCCTACTATTTGCTGAGAGTTATGAACTCTATATTCACAGCGTGTTTGTTCACCTAAAAGCTCTTTAAATACAGGATTTTATTCAGGGATATACTGGTAAATGTTTAACAACCAGGTCTCAAAAAAAAACATTTTAAGTTTAATCTTCATTATTAACATTTTCTCCATCACTTTCTTAAATCTAGGCAATGAACAAATTGATAAATAAAGCCCTGATTTGTAGCATTTGCTAATTTCTAAGGTGTAAATGGTCACACTGAAAATGTAATGATCAACTCCTGTGGCCTCTAGCATACCTGTGATTTCTCATTTTGTCCTTCCAAGTCTTCAGATGATAGAGGGAGTGAGAAAGGCAGGATAGTGTAGAGGAAAGTATGTTAGACTAAGGCTAAGGTCCAGTTCTCCCACTGACTAGCCATTGGCAAATCACTTAGTCCATCTAGGCCTCAGTCTCCTCATCTGTAAAATGGGAGAAATATACTTGCGCTGCCTTCTTCTAGTATTTTGTGAGGAAAGCACTTTTTTTGAAAAGTGCTCTATACGTGAGCTATTACTTTTATCCTGTAACCAAATTGACCTTTTTATAGTTCCTCACACTGGGTGCTTTATTTACAATTTTTATGTCTCTATGCTAGCTTACGTGGTGCTGTCTTTCATGTCTAGAATACACTTCCTCTTCACCTTTACCTCTTAGAATCTCTAATGCCCTTCAAGACTCAACTCAAATGCTACCTTCTATATGAAACCTTTCCTGGTCTCTGCACCCCCCCACCCCAACACAGTTGTTTTGAGTGCCTTCACCCCCTCCCCACCCCAATAATCTTTTATCCATTTCATACAAATTTTACATGTATCTATCTAAGTACATGTTGTCTCCCCTCACCAGATGGTAAATAGGTTAGAGGCTGAATTTGGAGAGGATAAAATTGGTAAAAATTGAGGAGAAATTGATGAAAATTTAAAGGAGAATAATTTCCAAATTTAAGGTCTATTTTGAGCTGAAAGAAGAGCAGAATCAAGGATAATTAAGGAGAATATAAAAGGATTGAGGAGGATTAAGGAAAATAATTTGAAGAGGAAAGTAGAACATCAAGAAGGAAAAGGGGAAAGTAGCTGACTGGTTAAGGCACAATGAAGAAAAAAGGTAAAAGGAACAATTAGTGGGTAAGGCAAATTGGGAGAGTGAGTTTGGTGGGTGGAGCAAATTGATGAAAGAGGAGGTTGATGTAAGGCTGAAGGGGAGTGGGTGGAGCTGTGGAATTGATGTTGAGACTTAATTGAATGAGACTGTCAAGTTATTAAGAAGTGTTTAGCTTTGATGCATAAAAAACAAGGCTGAAAATATCAATTAAAATGTGGAGTAGGAAAATCATGCAATGACTTGCATTGAGTGTGCAAAATTTGTATTTCTGTCACAGTTAAATGAGCTTACCTGTGTCCCTCCTGTAGAAGAAAGTATAGGGATTAGAAAATTTTATCTCCATATTCCAAATATTAAAGGGTAAAATATTCCTAAAGTAAACAGAAATGACATTTCAGGGGTGGAAAAAGAATAGTGGAGAATAGATGTTAGAGAAGAAACAGAGGGAAAAAGATAGCTAGATGATTAAAACTTTAAAAAAGGGGGGGGATTTAAGGCTCTTCCTGAAGAAGAGAAAGTTGGGTACTCTGAGGATGTTGTTTGTCCCCCCAAAGAATGACATAGTAGAGTCAGTCTCGGTTGAGAGATCATACAGCAAGTGTCAAAGGAAGAGAAGGACAGTAGTAGTAGGTGATTCCCTGCTCAGGGGTATAGAAGCAGCTATTTCTCAAACTTACAACAATAGAGTTTTGTTGTCTTGCTTAAGCATGAATTCAAATCATAAAAGAGAACAAGACTTATGTAATAGAACCACCATCTACCAAGGTTCTCCCTCCCCAATAGAATAGACTAATTTTCCCCTAAAAAATGAAAAACAAAAAACAAACAAAAAAAAAAAAACCCAAGACTTGACTGGCTTGGAGTAGGGCAAAGCTCAAGCTTCCTCTCCATGGTGAAGAAGTTAAATTGATTCTGTATCATTTTATAATTGATTCTATTCTGTAATTGATCCTATTCTATATTACTGCCCCATTTTGTATGATTGCTCAAGCCACGTTCTTTGTCTTTTTGTCTAAGAGCTGTTTAAAAGTTTACCTCTTCTGCTAATCACTCTTACTCTGCCTCAAGGAAATTTGTTATCCTTGAGGAATGCAGGTGGACACCAGCCTGATCTAGTATCTTAATAGCACCAAGATATCCTTCAAGGATGTCTGATTTGTTATCCAAAGAAGTCTGGTCCACTACCTCTAACCTTGCAAATGGACTGAAATAATAAACATTTCTTAGTCACAGGAGGGAGGGAGGGAATTTTTGTTAGTCCTTTATTCCAAATTTCTGACCAGTTATGTCATCTTCAGCCCCATGATGCTGCCAGCCCTGTTAAGCAACTGCATTATTTTCCTTGCCTACCAGTTCTGTTCTTTGTTCTACACTTATAAAAAGGAGCTGCACCTCCTCCTCTAGATCATTGGACTAACTGAGGTAGCCATTTGACCCACTTTATTAACAGGTTCATGCCATGATAGTAAACTGGAAAATCTCAGAATTCTGCACCACAGTTTACCTGCATTAAATTATATCAAGATACTGGATATAGCTTCTTGGTTACTTCTAGCTAAATTAGCATGATTTTCCAGTGAATTGAAGGCATAAAAAGGTCCACCCATGTGAGTTTGGGGGTCCTTCAGACTTGGTGGATAACCCAAGTCCACTTGAATTACCTCACTCTCACCTTACTGAGTAGACATATTTCCATATGTAGGTTGGAGGCAATGCAGGGAGGTGCATGTCTAGCTAAGCTAAGTGCTACTATATCCTTGTTGAATATCCTTTCTTTGTTAGGGCTAAGTAAACTCCCTTTTCTTAACCATTCAGTGACCTATGAGACCTCATTTCATCCTGATATCAAACCTGAACTAGTAAGATATTGACCTGAATCAGCCCTGCTCCAAAAAATTAATCAAAATCCAGATAAATTGTGTATAACTCCAATAGAAACAGGGACCAATAAACCATGCATAAGGATTCCTACAGGCTGCATATTGACTTAAAAATCACAACTCATTAAAAACAGACAAGAACTACATTTTAATCTGGTTCAAGCCATGCTCAGAAATATTGTGGGCTACATGTGGCCTGTAGACTGTGTGTCTGAGGTCTCTGCTCCAGACCACTGGCTCTGCCTCTAGCTTACCTTCTCTGCAGCCATGATCCAGAGAAGCAAACCCTATGGAAAAGGGCTTTCCACCCCTTTCACCATTATCCACCATCAATGGGACAGGCAAATCAGCCTAGGTGAAACAGCAGGGCATTGTGATTTTGACAGTATGTGCCAGGTAGTCAAACCACTGTCAACACCTTGACCATCACCTTCCTTAGACTCCTATGGATCAAGAACCCAAGAACCTTGGGAATGGCAGTGCCTCTAGACCATCAATATTGCTTCCAGCATGGCCCCAACAGCCATTTGAGAATAGAGCAACTTTTGTGGAACTGCAGCCTGACAATTGCTTCGAAAGTTCTTCAGCCCTTACTTCCTCAGCAACCCCAGCTACTGAAGACCCAGAAAAGAAAGTTCTTGCCACCAAAGTTCTTGGCTTTGTTAATCAGTGAATATAAATAACTGCTTTTATCAGTGGAAATGACATTAAAGAATATGCATCACCATCTGTTTTGCCAATGAACCTAAGGTCCACTGGGCCTTTCAATTTGTCTTGCAGTGGAAACCTCCTCTATACATTGTCTCCCCATTTTAGGGTGTAAGGTCCTTGAAACTAGGGACTGTTTTGCTTTTCCACTTCCATTCTTAGTGCTTAGCACAGTGCTTTGTACAGAGTAAGTATTTAATAAATGCTTTTTCATTCATTCATTCATTTTGATGATTCAAGTTAGTGCAGAAGGCACTGCCAGAAGGTACCTAAAAAGTGTTGCCACTTTACAAAGTCTTGGGCAAGATACTGAAGAGATGGAGAGCACAGCTTGTGTTTTCTTCATTGTTACCCACAGAAAACAAGGCATGCAGAAGAAGAAAATTAATTTGGGAAATGAGAAGCTGGCTAAGAAGATAATGTCTGAGAAAGGGATTAGGACTATTAAGATTCTAGACTATGACTTAAAATTTAGGAATGACAGATTCCTGGTCAGAGATGGAGTATACCCAACAAATACCTATTAATTTATTTATATACCTAATTAATTTATTATATTAAATAAAACATTATATTATATACCTAATTAATTTATTGTATAAAATATAAATTTATTCAGTTTTATTAATTAATTTATTGTTTATTTAATTTATTTAATCATATCTTACAAATATAGTCAAGTGAGCTTTAAACCAAAAAGAATGGAGGTGGGAAAAGCCTACTTATGTATGTCCCTCAGATTAGATACCATGGAGTGTGTCTATAAAGAAGAAAGAGTATCAGTTTAGGCATCAAGAATTTAATAGGATACAAAACCCAAAAGGCATGAGTAATATAATCCATGGCCTCAGAAATCTATACACAGATACCAAAAGGGCAGGCAACAAATGAAAAGAATTAGAAGTTCTAATTCAAGGAGACAAATTTGACCATAATTATCACTGAGTATGAGACCATGGCTTTGGATGGGTATATTTTATTCATAAAAGGAAGGCTGGGGTAGCATTGTATATTAATAAATTGTATTCATATAAGCAAATCCAGGAAACATAGATAGGAAATATGACAGAGAGTAATTGGGTGAAGGTCAGAGAAACAGAAATTATTTTGTCACTGCAGTTTACAACAGATCACCTGGGCAGAAAGTGGGAGATGAGAAGATCACAAGTTTTACACTACAATGTGTTCTCTGTCAGTCTGTCTGTCTGTCCCTCTTTCTCTCTGTCTCTGTCTTTCTCCTGCTAACAACTTCCAGATTTCCTTTACTAATAATTTCATCTTTAAAAAGGCAGAGAAACCAAGATGAGGGGAATTCAGTTCTAGATCTGATTCTCACCAAGAGGGAGGAATTGGTTGCTAGGGTAGAAATGATGGAAAGCCTCAGGGGAAGTAATTTCTCTCCTAGAGTTTGTGATGGAGGAGAGAAAATTCAGGTATAATTTTATATACACCCAAGACGTTGGGAAACCAGATGTCTAAGGATTCAGGAAGAAGATAGGATATCATTGGCTAAAATACTTCAGGGGAAGTCAGTCCTGGAAGAACCAAAGATTCAAAAGAATGAAATTCTGAAGTCACAAAGGAAAACAGTTCCAGTGAGGAGGAAAAATGGGATTTGTCTGGAGGGTCTAATATGAATACCTGGGGAACTCACCAAACAATTTAGATTTTTTTTTTACAAAAGTACAAAAAAATTGAAGCAAGGATGTAAGTAAGAGAAGTTGAATTTAAGTGTGGTGTCATCCTGTAAAAATAGTGTCAGGATGATAAAGCTCAGAAAGAGCTGAAGCTGGTGATGGATACTAAGGACAGCAAAAGGAGTGGGTTTTTTTTTTAAAGCTACATTGGGAGAAAAAAAGGAGGATAAAAAAGGGATAGATTAGGAGATGGGACAATGATAACTGTGAGAAAGCAAAACAGCTCAATTCTGATTTTGCTTTTGTTTTCTCTGCTAAGGGGACTGGCTTTTATATTGGAAATGACTACAAAGGAGTTATTACCCAAGGTAAGGAAAGAGATAATAAGAAAGTAAATAATTGCTCTTGAAGAATGCAAGTCACCTGGCTCATCAGCTACATCCTCAAATACTGAAAAAACTGGTTTGTGTGATTAATAAGCCACTATGAGTGATGTATAAAAGATCATGGAAAATAGGAGAGGTGTCCCTGCCAAAATGGATGCTGGAATGGGAAGCCTCCCAGCTCTCACATATCTACTCCAGCAAAACCCTGACATTTGAACCAGACCAAATAATGATCAAGAAATCCAACGAGAAACTATAATGACCTCTTCTACCTCAGAACTGCACAAAAAGTCAGCCAGAAGCCCACAGGCAATAGCAAAGGGAGCCTTTCCAGCAAAGTGCACACTAGTGAGACTGGAAACATGACATTCTTCAAGGTTCTGCGTCTGGAGGAAGCAAGAATGAAAGACTCCAATTATAAATTATATGTGCAGAAGACTGAACATGAATCATGCCACCCACCTCCTGGCACAGAGGAGATGGACTTAAAAGCCAGAATCCAGAGACATGCATTTTTGGACATGACTGATATAGAGATTTGTTTTGCTGGATTATGCTCATTTGCTGTGAGACCTTTAAAAAAAATTATTCAAGTTTAGGGAGATGGGAATGGGGAGAAGCAGTGGGAAAGAGGGATAATTTTTTTAAGAGTGGTGGGCTTGGGGCAGCTACGTGATGCAGTGGATAGAGCACCAGCCCTGGAGTCAGAAAGATCTGAGCTCAGATTGGCCTCAGACACATAACACTCACTAACTGTGTGACTCTGGGCAAGTCACTTAATCCCAATTGCCTCACAAGAAAAAAAAAGAGTGGTGGGTTCACCTGACAAAGCACCAGGATAGTTAGAAAGCCTCAGTATGGGGACCTTGGAAGCTCTTGGCAGCAGGCGCCAACCAGCTCAGTGACAAGAATCAAGCCATCATGGTGTTAAGATTAGGACAGCCCAGACCCAGGGGCTCTGAGGTCCCTAACACTCTGTCCTAAAATGTGAGAGGCAGCCCTGAAGACCTAGTGCTCTGAATCTCAAAGATTAAGGGAAGGTGAAAGTCAGTCAAAGAATCTAGTGGACCCAGGGCAAGACCAAGCAAAGCCAGCAATGCTACTCAAAAGTATAACACCCTTTGCTGGCTCTTGGGACAAAGCTGTAATTCAGGAGAAATTCAGAAGGAGGGATAATTAAATCAAAGAAAAGACCAATCCAAAGAAAACACCAATCAGTCTTTAAGAACTATTACAAATCCAATTTCATTACAACAACAAGCAGAGACTCGAAGAAAAAAATGGGTTTTGCCCAAGGAATGATAAAAATATTTATATAGTGCCTACTATAAGCTAAGAACTTCACAAACATCTCATTTTATCCTCACAAGTCTGGGAAGTTGGTGCTATTATTATCCTTATTTTTTAATTGAGGAAACTGAAGTAAACAGAGGTTAGGTGATTTGCCCAGAGTTATAAAGCTAGTAAGTGTCTGAGGCTGAATTTGAACTCAAATCTTCCTGACTTCATGCCTACTGTTCTATCATCCACTGTACCACCTGGCTGCTGGACTACAATACCTGGAAGAAATGAAGCAAAGGATAAAATATCAGATAAAAACTCTTGAAGAAAGATGAAATTAGCTTGCCTTAAACAATTGGGAAATGGTTGAACAAGCTGTGTTGTATGAATGTAATGGAGTATTATCATGCAGCAGAAAATGATGAAAGGAAAGAGAATTTCAGAGAATCCTGGGCAGCATGAATGGACAGAAGGAGGCGTGCAGAACCAGGAGAACAATTTATACATGGACAATAACATCATAAAGAAAAAACAACTTTGAAGGACTTAAGAATTCTAATCAAAGCAATGACCAATTGTTACAAGAAGACCTGAAATGAAACATTAGCCATGTCCTAACAGAGAGGTGATAGACACAAGGTGCATATATTTTTGGACTTGGTCAATGTGTGGATTTGTTTTGCTTAACTAAAGTTTATTTATTACAATGTTTATCCTCCATTTCTTTCTCTAGGTAAATGGTAAAGAGTGTATTTGAGGGAAAGTAGGTTAGTAATAATGATGGCAAAAAAAAGTGGGGGGCTATTATAACGCAATGTAGCAGGATCAAGCAGGATAGTTTTCAAAGTATCTTGTAGGGCTTTTATGTACTTTTTTTTTAAAAGTAAGTGGTATAAAAAGAGGAGTAACGGTTTCATGTAGAATCTCCTTTTTTGTGTTCTGCTGTGTGCATGGAAATTTTTTTTTGTTTTTAAGTTAAGAAATTTTTAAAAAGAAAATTGAAAGGAAATAGAGAAATATAATAAGGTTATAGAAAGGCAAATGTCATCCAGATTATCAAAAAGGGAAGAAAACAAAAATGACCAACTATATAGGCCAATTAAATTGACTTGGATTTCTGGGAAATTTCTAGAACAAATCTTTAAAGAGATGGTTGGTATCTAAAAAGGGAAGTGGCTTCCTCAAGAAGAAGTCACATCAGACTAACCTCACCTCCTTTTTTGACAGGTTTATTAAACTAGTAGATGAAGTAAATATTGTGCATATAGTTTACATAGACTTTGGAGAAGGTTTTGATAAAGTGTCTCATACTATTCTTGCAGAGAAGATGGAGAGGTGTGGGTTAGATGATAACACAATTTGATGGATTCAGAACCAGTTTGATGGCTGGACTCAAAAAGTAGTTGTAAATGGGTCAGTGTCAGCATGACAAAATGTCCCCACTGGAGTGCCCAGGGATCTGAACTGGACCCTTGGTTGTATAAGGTTTTTATCAATGACTTGGATAAAAGCATAGATGGCATGGTCCCCAAATTTGCTGACGATACACAAATCTGAGAGAGACAGTTAACACACTGGACAATAATCAGGATCCAAAAGGATCTTGACAAGATAGTGTACTGGACTGAATCTAATAAAATGAAATTCAATTGGAATAAATTTGCCCTTTACACTTAGGAACCCCCCAAAAAATCAATTTTACCAGAGTAAAATGGAGGAGGTATTAGACAATACTTGTTCTGAAAAAAGACCTGGGGTTTTAATGGACTGCAAGCTCAATATGAGTCAGCAGTGTGGTGTGGCTGCCAAAAAAGCTAATGCAATCTTGGACTGCATTAAAAGAAGCACAGCTTTCTGGAATAGGGAGGTGATTGTCCCACTGTACTCAGTCCTAATCAGACTTCATCTGGAGTATTGTGTTCAGTTCTGGGCACCACAGTTTAAAAAGAATATTGATGGGCTGGAGTGTACCTAGAGAAGAAGTTCTGTTGAAGGAAGTGGGCATGGGTTCCTGGAAAAAAGGAACCTTAGCAGGGACATGATCACTGTGTCCAAGTATTTTAAGGGATCTTATGTGGAGGAGGGATTAGGTTTGTTCTATTTGGTCCCAAAAGGCAGAACTAGGAGTAATACATGGGAGTTTCCAAGAAGCAGATTGAGACTCAATGTTAGGAAAAACTAAACTATGAGAACTGTCCAAAAGTGGAATGGAATCCCTTGGAAGTTGATGGGTTGCCCCCTCCTTGGAAGGCTTCAAGCGGAGGATGGACAAACACTTGCAATGTATAGTATAGTGGTGTTTCCTATTGTGTATGGGTTGAGCTGGATGGACACTATGGTCCCTTCTAAATTTCAAATTCTGTGCTTTCATGATTCTATGAGCCCCATTTGATATGTGAGGAAATTGAAACTTAGACTATAAAGAGACTTTACATTCTGGCTCTATTGCTTATTAGCTGTGTGAATTTGGGAACATCCCTTAATCCTTCTGGTCATCAGTTTCCTCATGTGTGAAATCAGGAGTATTGAAAGAGCCAACATTCAAAACCAAGGCCTCAAACCCAGGCCTTCTGATTCTAAATTCAGTGTTCTTTCTACTGTCACACATTGACTCCAAATTTTATGGATAATACTCACTTGAAAAAATTCATGTGCAAAATTAAGCCAGCAATAGATTGGATCAATTGTTTTTATTAAGTGGCAGAATGAAAAACAAAGAAAGACCCTCAGTTACATTCTCAGGCAACTTTTACATTTTTGTTTATTAATAGCATCAGCTGGGTAGATTACATTAGTACATGATTTATTGGCATAAGGATATCATAATATCCTTTAAAGAATCAACCTGTTGATTATAACCCCTTATAGAGATATTGAATTTAGAGCCCCCAAATATTCATGAAGGCTGGAATTTCATGTACAAAATATGCTTGAACTATTTATAGACATAGTACAATACCTTGACATAATAATGTTTCAGAACCAACAGTCCTAGGGTAGCTAGGTAGTGAAATGGATGAAGTTCTAAGCCTGGAGTCATGATGACCTGAGTTCAAATCCAGTCTCAAACACTTACTAACCATGTGATCCTGGACAAGTCACTTAACCATCACTTGCCTCAGTTTCCTCAATTGAAAAATGAAGATAATAATAGTACTTACCTTGCAGGGTTGTCATGAGGATCAAATGAGATCATATTTGTAAAAGTACTTACTACAGTGGACATAGGGCACGTAGGAGGTGCTGTGTAGTTGTTGTTTCAGTTCTGTCTGACTGTTTATGACCCCATTTGGGGTTTTCTTGGCAAAGATACTGGAATAGTTTACCATTTCCTTCTCCAGCTCAATTTACAGATAAGGAACTGAGGCAAACAGGGTTAAGTGACTTGCCCAGGGTCACACAACTAATAAGTGTCTGAGGCCAGATTTGAACTCAGGAAGATGAGTCTTCCGAACTTCAGGCCTGGTACTCTATCTACTGTGCCACCTAGTCTCCCTACTAGATGCTATATAAATGCTTATTCCCTTCATACCACCACCTCCCCCCCCGCCCCATTAGTGTCAGAAAATTAGGTTCTAGTCCTAACTCTGCTTCTTACTAGCTATGGAACCCTTGGCAAAATCTCCTATCTTCTCTCCATCTTGGTTTCTTAATCTAAAAAATGGGAATAATAATATTGCACTAAATACCTCACAGAGTTATTGTGAGGATCATGTGAGAGTCATCAGTCAATCAATCATTTATTAAGTTTATTAATTTATTAATAAATTATTTATTAAGTGCCACTTGATCAGGCATTGTGCAAGATGCTAGGGATACAAAACCAAAAAAATGAAACACTCCTTGACCTCAAAGAGTTTACATCCTAAAGTGACAGTCAAGGTGAGTTATTTTCTTATTAGTTTTGGACCTACTGGAGTAGCAGCAATTCCTCTTCAGAAAAGAGCTCTCTGAATTTTCCCCCAGAAAATACTCTGCTACACAACAACAATAATCTATGTCTATAGCATTTAATAGTTTACAATGTGTTTTCCTCATAGCATCCTGGTGATACAGATAGATGAAACATTTATTAAGCACTTACTGTATGCTAGGAATAGTTATCTCAACTATTCTTGTTTGCAGATGAAGAAATGGACTCAAAGAAGGTACAGAATCAAAGGCTCAGGGGATCATAAATTTAGAGCTGGGAGGGACCTTAGTGACCATCTCATCTAATCCCCTTCTTCTTACAAAGCCATAAAGCTAACAAGTGACAGAGCCAATATTTAAGGATAGACAAGACTCTGGATGACAGAATCTAAAAATGTTGGTGCCGGCAGAGACATTGAGGAATTTTTAATCCAAGCCCTTCCTTTCCTCCATTTCAGAAAGTGGTCTCAGGGGAAGAAGGTCTCTTGCCCAAGATCACAAGGTGAGTTAGTGGCAGAATCAAGATTAGAACTCAGATCTCCTCCAACCTGGTTCAGTATTTTCTTCTACAATGAGAATACGTACCAGAGGTAACAAACACATGGCCTGCAACAGTCTGGAGTGTGGCCTGAACTAGATTAAAATATAATTAGGAAATATTTAACAAAATAAAGATAAAATAAAGCATAGATACTATTAATTTTTTGTGGTTTTCTAAGTCAATATGTGACCCACAGGGATCCTTATGTAAGATTTGGTGGCCGCTGTTTCTATTTGAGTTTGACACGATCTCATTTAACCTAGCAAATGTTTGTGAAGTGCTGATGACATTCCAGGCTTTGTGCTAGGTGCTGAGGATACAAAGACAAAAACTAAGTGGTCCTGCCTTCAGTGAGCTTACATTCTACATAGGGTATAAATGTACACAGATAAATAAATACATGATTATGGGAGCAGAGGGGAGGGGAGGGGAAGGGAGGAGAATATTCATAGCTATAGGGGTGGGGGGGTAGGATCAGAGCAGGTGTCCTAAGAGATAACACCTGAGCTGAGCCTGAAGGGAAGATAAGGATTCTGAAAGGGAAAACATGGAGGAGGGAGGACACTTTAGGCATCATTAATGTCTTCAGGGAAGGCACAGAGGCAGGAAGGAGCATGTTGAATATAGGGAACAACTTGTAATCCAGTTTGGCAGGAACATTGAATGTGTGCAAGGCAGCAGTGTGAAAGAAGGCTGTAAAAGTGGGTTGGAGCCAGATTACCGAGGGCCTAAATGGAGATGTTTAGATTTTATCCTCTGTGAAATAAGGAAACACAGAAGGTTTTTGAGCAAGGGGGTGGTAATGGTCAGACCTGTGCCTTAGGAACATTATTTTGGCATCTGGATGGAGGATGGACTAGGGGACCAGTGATGAGGCTCTTATAATCATCCTGAGAGGAGATGAGGGCTTGAACGAGGACAGTGGGAATGTAAATGGAGAATAAGGGGACAGATAGGAAAAATATTTTGAAGACAGATTGACAAGATTTGGCCACTGACTAAACATGTGAGGAGTGAGGAAGTGGGAAGTGTCAAAGATGACTCCAAAGTTACAATCTTGGATGACTGGTGGGATGTTAGTGCCATAGGCAGAAATAGGAAAGTTTGTAAAAAGGGCAGTTTTAGGGAGAAAAGTGATGAATTCCATTTTGGACATTTTGAGATTGAGATGCTAATGAAACATCCAGGTGGAGATGTTTATCAGGCATTTGGCAATTAGAACTAGACTTCAGGGGAGAGATTCTATGCTATATACATAAATTTGGGAGCTATCTGCATAGAGATGATAAGTGAACCTAAGGGGTCTAAAAAGGTCATATAAGGAAAGGAGGTAATGGGA
This sequence comes from Vombatus ursinus, assembly GCF_900497805.2. Lineage (NCBI taxonomy): Eukaryota > Metazoa > Chordata > Mammalia > Diprotodontia > Vombatidae > Vombatus > Vombatus ursinus. The sequence goes on along the minus strand of NW_020954564.1, from coordinate 9,096,345 downwards.
GAGGTACCAGATGATCCCTTGAGAGTATGCCAGGGTTGAAAAAGGCTTTTTAAGCATTGGGAAAATCTGGGTATGTTCATAGGCAGTGGGGAAAGAGCCTGAAGAGAGATTGCAGGTCAGAGAGAGAGGGAGGGAACGATACTTGTGGCAAGCTCCCAGAGGAGACAGGAGGGAATGGGATCAAGGGAACAAGTAAAGGCCTTGAGAAAATGACCATGCCCCTAAGCTAGAGCAAAAGAGGAAAGGACAGGTAGAGAGGAACAGGGGTTTTGAGGTATGGAGTAGGGGACATGAGGTAGGTCACAGTAGATGACCTCAGTTTTCACAGTAAAGAAATGGGTGAGTCTTCTGCCAAGAGAGTAGATAGATGGGGCACTGCAGGCTGGAAACAAAAGGAGATTTGGAAGAGTGACTTTAGGAAGTATGAGAGAGAAGAAATCATTAGTCAAAAAATGATCATACTTTCTGCTCCCTTAGAGTTTGGAACTTGTCAGTCCCATGTATTTTCATGATTAGATTTCTGTATCTAAAGACTTGAATGACCCTGGCATACTCCTAAGGGATCATGCTGTACCTTTCTTCTTTTCTCTTTTATTGTCAAGCTTCTAGAAAGAGTTGTCTGCTTCCTTACCACCTACTCAATCAATCAACAACTCAACTCAATCAATCAATGGACTATGTGCCAAGCACTATGCTGGGTGTTCATATTCAGCTCAAGATCTGGAGGGAGTGGGAGAAGAGGGAGAGGCTGCAGGGGGTCAGGTTTGGTTTGGGTCAGTACTAACCCTGTCTCCCAGTGCCTGGCCTTTTCCAAGGAGCATTAAATTGACATTCAGGAGCTGAATGCAGCCCTCCCAGCTGTTCTTCTTTGTGTGACTCCCTTGGGGAATGGAGCTGGGAGAGGATGCTGAGGGAGATAGCTCTCAAACCTGCCACAGATCCCTAATGTAGCATACATTTACCTGAGTCCCAGGTCTCTCCCCTTCACTGCAGCTCATTCTCCCTTGCTGGGTAGGCACATGGCTGCAAAATGAGCTGGGGCCTGCCCAAGGCTGTGATTCTAGTAAGACAAATATTTCAATTCATAGAATGTTAGGCTGGAAAGGAATTTAGAGATTAATTAGGTCAGGGATTCTTATTGTGGTATCCATTGACCATAACTTTCAGAAAGTTTGAGAACTTGGATGGCTTTTTAAAAATTACATCTTTATTTTCATTAACTTCTAACTAAAATTTAACATTTCCTTCAATTATTTAAAAAAAAGTATTATTCTGAAGAGGAGTCCATAGGTTTCACCAGATTGCCCAAAAGGTCCATGACACATACATAAAAGGTTAAGAACCGCCTTATTTATAAATAGGGATACCGAGGCCTGATCCTGGGCTTTCTGCTAACAGGAGGGTATTGACCCTCTGTGAAGAGTGGGTTTTGGTGTAGATTCAGGGAGGAACAGTAGGGAGGTGGTTTGCTTTCAAGATGGAGGCAGCAGGGTAGAGCCAGAAATAACCCTGGGATGAGTTTCAGAGGACTTGGTAGATGCTTCTGTAGGTACATATGATAATGTGATCTCTCTCTATAGAATGGAAGCTCCTTGAGGACAAGGCCAGTTTTATCGCTTGTCTTTTTTATTCTCAGGGCCTAGCACAGTGCCTGGCACATAAGTGTTTAATAAAGGTTTGTTGATTGATAATTAAAGTAAGAAAGGAAGACGCATTCAAAGCTGGAAAGAACCATGGAGATCACCTACTCCAATCCTTCATTTTACTAGTTACTACCACATGTGACCTTAGACCAGTCTCGTCATCAATCAGGGTCTTAGTTGCCAACTCCAAATTCTATTAACTTCTATGGCTGGTCCAGGAGGAAGTATAAAAACCAATATGCCTGATGGTAATCTTTCTAGACCCCTAAAAGACCAGTTTGAATTGTGGTAATAAGAGGAAAGGGGAAAGAATGACATTTCTAGGGTATATACTATATGTCAGACCCTGTGCTAAATACTTCACTAACATCTCATTTGATCCCTACAACAACCCTCCAAGGTAGGTGCTGTTAATATCCTCATTTTATAGTTAAGGAAACTGAGACAAAAAGAAGTTAAGTGGCTTCCCAGGGCCACAGAGCTAGTAAGTATTTGAGACTAGACTTGAACTCAGGGCCATCCTGATTCCAGGCCCAATACTCTTATCTACTGCACAACCTCAGTACTTCTAATAATAACTTAACATTTACCTAGCTCTCTAGTTTGCAGGGGCAGCTAGACTAGCACAGTGGATAGAGTGCTGGGACTAGAGTCAAGAAGACTCATCTTCCTGAGTTTAAATCTGGCCTCCAACACTTACTACCTGTGTGACCCTGAGCAAATCACTTAACATTGTTTGTCTCTGTTTCCTCATCTGTCAAATGAGCCAGAGAAGGAAATGGCAAACTACTCCAGTATCTCTGTCAAGATAACCCCAAAAAGGGGCAGTTAGGTGGCGCGGTAGATAGAGCACCAGCCCTGGAGTCAGGAGGACCTGAGCTCAAAGCTGGCCTCAGACACATTACAATCACTAGCTGTGTGACTCTGGGCAAGCCACTTAACCCCAATCGCCTCAACAAAAAACCAAAAAAAAAACCAAAACAAAAAAAAAAGGAGTCAAAGAGAGTTGGACACAACTGAAAAATGACTTAACAACACATAGTTTGCGAAGCATTTTCACCTACATTATCTCTTTTGATCCTCACAACAGCCCAGTGAGGTGTAGGGCAGAGATCATTACACTCGTTTTTATAGAAGAGACTGAGGAGTCTGGTCCAGGGTCATTTACCTGGTTAGTGTCAGAGGGAGGCCTCAAACACAGGTCTTAGCCCAACTTCATGGCTCTTCCAGAAAAATCGATCCTACTGAATGCATGAATCTCTGCATGTTAGGCTGAGTCACTCGGTAGTGAGTATCCTCTTGGTTGTGGAGTTCTTTGGACTCTGAAATGCCTGTGCTGGTATAGTCCTGAGAACAGATGAAAGCAATTAGCCAGGTGATTAGAAAAGTCTTCACCCAGTGGGAACTCTTGGGAAAAGCTCTGTTGAGGAGCGGGCATTTTTCTTTTGCTGGCAGCATTCTAGGATTGGTTTCCCAGGAGGAAGCACTGGCCTGAAAACACCTGGACCATCAATGCTTATCTCATGTTCGCTATTATCCTGCTGTGAAGAGGGAGGAGGAGGAAGAGGAAAATAATAAGACCACACTAATGCCATGGGGAGGAGAAGGCAGGGAGGAGGAAGATGCTTCTGCTAACACAGGATAGGAAGAGTAGATTAAGGGACTTGGAAATTCAACTCTGGATCATAGGATTTAGTGGTAGAATTTGAGATCCATGTTGTCCAACCCCCTCATTTTACAGATGAGGAAGTTGAATTTCAAGAGGGGTTAAGTGAGAAAAAAAGGAACAGAGATTAGATTTGAACTCATATCCTCTGACTTCAAATCCATGCCCTTTCCACCACATCATGCTTCTTACATTGTCTGATTGTTTAGCATGTTCCTGCTCACATTGCTCAGTCATAACCATGATAATAATAATAAATAACTAGAATTGATATAACACTTACTATGTACCAGGCACTATGCTAAGTTAATTACAAATATTATCTCATTTGATCCTTACCACAACCCTGGAAGGTAGGTGCTGTTATTATCACCATTTTACAGACAAGGAAACTGAGGAGAATAGAATGACTTGCCCAAGCTCATATAACTAACTAGTAAGTATTTGAGGCCTGATTTGAAGTCAGATCTTCCTGAATTCAGGCCCAGTTCTCTATCTACTGTAGCTATCTCATGATTCCAGAGGACTGATCATGAAGCATGTTACCCACTTCCTGACAGAGTGGGGATGGATTCAAGATTCAGAGTGAGTCAGAGTGAGAAACAGCCAATATGAAGATTGGTTTTGTTTGACCATTCAAATTTGTTACAAAGATTTTTATTTTTATACCACCCCCAACTTGGAGGGCAGGGAAAGAGTTAGAGCTGAAAAAAAAAGGGAAAGAAAAGAGTTTCATTGAAGCATTTTAAAAAATGCAAATACAAAAACAGAAGGAAGATTGGAAGGAACTACAGACAAGTTCCATGTTGGTTTTTAAAAATATACTTTAAAAGAAAAGCAAGCTGTATATAATAGAAATTTATAATTTCAAATTCAATTCTCTTTTTCTGTCCTAGCACATATTAAGAAATGCTTATTTGGTGTTTCAAAATTTGAAAAAAGAACCCACTTATTTGCTCACATATAAATGTCTTTCCCCACCCCTTTCCCCAGGAAATGCACAGAGGAAGGGTGAGGAACTGTGCCCTGACTTGGAGTGCTAATTATGGAGTAGTACAAAAAGCAAAGTTCAGAAACAGGAGACCTAGGTTAGATGACTAGTACAACTACTAACTTCCTCTGTGACCTTGGATGAATCACTTCCCTATTCTCAGCTTCCAAACTTCAATGTTATAAAAGGGACTGATTAGCATTGGACATTGGTAGTCACAGGGTGTCACATAAGGGAAAAAAGTAGGGGTAGAGAAGCAAGGTTCTCTCAAACTCTGAGCATCACAGAGGCACTGGGCAGGCCAGTTAGATAATACCTTATTAGTGGCTCACAGGGAAGCCAGAATAGATACATCCCCAGAGTCTTTTCCGCAGCACCACCCCCTCCTTTCCAAGAGAGATTTTAACAGAAGGGAAAGCAGGAGGACTGGGGCCAGAGATCAGCCCCTCAGCTCTTCTCAGAGATAGGCTAGAATTATATGGATGCCAGGCTAGAATTATATCTATCTGTTTCTGTAGATATTGTTAGTGTAGGGGATGCAGTGGGGCAGCTAGATGGCACTGGGGATAGAGTGCTGGACCTGGAGTCAAGGAGACTCATCTTCATGAGTTAAAATCTGTCCTCAGACATTTACTAGCAGTGTGACCCTTGGCAAGTCACTTAACCCTGTTTGCCTCAGTTTCCTCAATTGTAAAATGAGCTGAAGAAGGAAATAGCAAACCACTCCAGTGTCTCTGCCAAGAAAACCCCAAATGGGGTCATGAAGAGTCAGACATGCATGAACAACAACAAAGTGGATATGCTTTTCAGGTTCAAGCAAAACTCCTGAAAGTTATTTGCTAATGGGGACGAGAAGAACCCAAGCTCTATTTCCAAGGCTAGTCTTCCTTCCCACCAAATATCAGATCCACAATGGATGCACACAGAGAGAGCAAATAACAGAGAAATCTATTTATCCAAATTTATAGCAAAACAGAAGTTAGAAAAAGTATATAAGAGAATATATAGCAGACAACACAGTGTTATCTCCCATTGGGATTAAAATAGCTCAGCCAAAATGGAGAGCTCCAGATCTCACTTAAGGGAAATAAATTCCCCAAAGCTTTTAGAGCAGCAAGCTGTGGATAGGGTCATAATGGAGAGTGCCAGCTTCTCTCCTGTCAGCTGCTTCCCAGAGTCCTTTTCTTCCTTCAGCAACACACACACAAAAAAATGACACAGTACAGCGACATGGATGGTACTCCGTGCTGCTAAGTTAGAACCCAGTCATTGTAGCAGGGCCATTTTCAGTCATCCTGATCCATATCTGGCCACTAGACCTAGATGGCCCCAGAGGAGAAAATGATGCCAGTGACTTTGCACAGCCCTCCCCCACTGAAATCCAATTCACTTTCAAGTGATGGCATCACCTTCCTGATGTTATGGTCTTTTTTGAGAACAAAGGACAAACAACCAACAACCAGCAACTCAAAGTAGAGTTGACATTGTTCATCTTTCCTCTCAAAGCTGGAAACAAGAAAAGCCAAAGGGACGGAAGGAGCTACATCTCTCTACTCAACAACACTATCCTGCCCTTCCCACAGCGGCTGGTGTTGATCTCCACCAATGAGGAGAGAGTCCCATACCAATGTGCTTTGGGGCTTTATGTAGATGCTATATTTCACCTCAAATCTAGCAAATTGACAGATATGACAAAAGATGGGAATAATTAATGTTGGAAGACTTGTGGAAAAATAAGCACACTAATGTATTATTGGTGGAATTTTGAATTAATTCAACCATTCTGAAAAGAAATCTGAAATTATGTGAGGAAAGTAGCTAAAATGAAAATGCCCTTTGAACAAGAAATTGCACTGCTAAGGAAATCAGTGACAAAAAGAAAGGTCTCATACAAACTAAAATGTTTCTAGCAGCACCATTTTTAATAGCAAAGAACTGGAAACAAAGTGAACGCACATTAATAAATGGTGATACATAAATGTAATGGAATATTGTGCTCTAAGAAATTATAAACATCGTGAAATAGAGAAGCATGGGAAGACTTAGATGAACTGATGCAATATAAAGTAAGCAGAATTAGGAAAAATTAGTACAACAATGTAAATAGAAGAAAAAACAACAATAAAATACAAACTGAACATTTAGAAATTATAATGACTAAGGTTGGCCCTCAAGAAGACTCGAGAAGGTATCTACCCCAATTCTTTGCGGAGGTGGGGGGCTATGGGTGTGTAACACTGCATATAACATCAGTCTCTTTTGATATGTTGGTTAGTTTTGCTGAATTTCCTCCCCTTTCTTTTTTTTATTATTTATTATAAAGGGTAATTCTCTGGGAGACAGTTATTACATTGGAAAATATAAGTGATATAAAAGGAAAGAATAGCAATGAAACTATCATTTTTAAAATAAGTTTTATAATATAAGGTATTATAGAAGAGAGACAGATTTAGAGCCAAGATATTGAGCTCCAATTAGCTGCATGACAGTATACAAATCTTTTTACCTCTGTGAGTCATTGTTTTCTTATCTGTAAAATGGGAGCAATTTTTTTACACTTCTTTACTTATTTAATTGCTGGTAAGGTAAAATGTTTTCTAGGCTTTGAAGTCCTATTACTGTATTAATATGAGCTGTTGCATTTCTTAGCTGGTCTTTGATATGCGGCCAGGATGCCAGGCTGTCTTGTTTAACTTGTTTGTCCTGTATATAGTTGTTTACATGTTGTCTTCCCAATTATATTGTGAGTTTGTCAAGGACAAGGATTGTCTTTTGCCTTTCTTTGTATCTCCAGCACTTAATACACTGCCTGGCACATAATATGTGATTAATAAAAATTTATTGAGTGACTGACTGAGAGGTGGCAAGTGGAGGAGAGAGAGGAGAGTTAGGAAAGGTTAAAGAGCCCAGAATTCAAGGAATATGCAGTTCTCTGCTGTCCATGGTTTCCTCTATCACAATGAAAATTTTCTGCTCCTAATACTGTTCCTTTTCTGACTTGGTCTTTTTCAGACTTGCCAGAAACAGCAGCTGCTTAAAAGAAACATCAATCTAGGGCACTTAACAAAGGCCAAATGCTGCCTTTTTGAAAGTAGCCTACTGAGCAGGGCCATCCTTGGTGGGATCAGCAGGCTCGTGGGTCCAGGGATGAATCAAGTTGTTTGCTCCCAGATGCCCCCATGCTGAAGAAGAGAACTTACTAGATCATCTTGTCTTCTTACTAGATTTCCCCTCCTCTCTCGGCTTTGGAGACACCACGTCTCCGTGGTTTTTCTCCTGCCTTCATAATTTGCTCCTCTATTTTCTTCATTGGCTCCTAATATTCTTTCTGACTTTGGGCTACGGGTCTTCTCTAGGGTCTGTCCTTGGCCCTGCTTTTCTTTCATCTCTCTACTCTCTTCCTTGGTATTTTCATTCACTCCCAGGCTTCCAAATATTACTTCTGTGCAAACTTATCCTTCTTCCAAGCTTCCCTAATTGTTCACTTTTCTAGTCACCCACATCTGCAACCCAGGAGTTACTCTCCCTCTTCAGTATCTCTCACCCTACAAAGCAAATCAGTTACCATTTCTATTTCCACAACATCTCTCATATTGTCTGATTTTCTTCACTCCCACAGCCACCACCTTCCTTCAGTCTCTCATCACAGTCTGGACTATTGTAACAGCCTCCTAGTTGTTTTTCCTGTCTCAAATAGCTTTCTTCTCCAGTATATCCTCCACTCATTTGCCAAAGTGTCATTTCTAAAATATAGTTCTGACCATATCTCTCTCCTGCTCAGTAAACTCTAGTGGCCCCTCATGACCTCTAGACTCAAATAGAAACTCCTCTCTTTGGCATTTAATGTCCTTCATAACCTGGCTGCAATCTACCTTTCTAGCTTTACGTCCCCTTCATGCACTCTTTGGTCCAGCAAAGCTAGCCTTGCTGTTCCTTGTAAGTGATGCCCCATCACACAGGCTGTTCCCCCGTGCTCGGAAAGCCTTCCATCTTCACAGCTGCCTCTTAGAATTTCTATTTTTTTTTTGACTGATTGGCTTAAATACTATCTTCTTCATGACTTCTTTCCTGATATCCCCAAGTGTCTAGAGCCTCTCTTAAATGATCTTGTCTTTATATTATATATATTTATATATATACAGTAGACTCAGGATTAGAGCCCAGATTCTCTATTATCAGATCCAATGTTCTTTTCACTATATCACACTGTATCTTTATCTCTATCTCTTAACTCTTCTGTGAGCTCCAGATCCATATTTCTAACTACCATTTGGGTGTCTTTGTGTAACTATACTACACTCACTTTAAATACGACATGTCCAAAGATGAGTTTTTTATTTTACCTTCCTTCATCTAACTTGACTGTTTCTGTCCATGGCATCCTCATTCATCCAGTTTTCCATGTTTACAATAGTGGGACTATCTTTAACTGTTCTCTCTCCCTCCTCTCTAAATATCTAATTAGTTACCAAGTCCTGGCATGTCTACCACCATGACATCTCTCAAATCCTCTCCATTCCTACTGCCACAGGCCTTCATTATAACTGAGGGATTGAAATAGCCTCCTTAGGGTCTCCTGCTGACACTCTCTCTCCTTTCTAATCCATCTTAATATTTCTAGCAGAATAAACTTTCTTTTTTCCATATGAGGCAATTGGGGTTAAATGACTTGCCCAGAGTCACACAACTGGTAAATGTTAAGTGTATGAGGTCATATTTGAACTCAGGCCCTCTTGACTCCAGGGCTGGTGCTGTGTCCACTGTGCCACCTAGCTGCTCCTCAGAATAAACTTTCTTATGGAAGGATTTGGTCATGTCACTCTCTACTCAAAGATCTTCAAGGACTCCATTTTCTAGGTGATTCAGTGGATAGGCCTAGAATCAGAAAAACCTGAGTTCAAATCCTACCTCAATCACTTATTAGCTGTGTATCCTTGGGCAAGTCACTTAATCACCATTTGACTCAGTTTCCTTGTCTGTAAAATGGGGATGATAATAGCATCTACTTTACAGAGGATAAAATGAAATAATATTTGCAAAGTGCTTTGCAAAACCTTAGAGTGCTATATAAATACTACTTATTATTATTGTATTATTAAAGTTTATGCTTTTTTGGCATATAAGGTATTGCCCAATATAGTACCATCCCACCTTTCCAGGCCTATCTTATGTAACACTTGTCTTGTTCTTTGGGCCTTCTCCTTTTGTGACAAATGGCAGAACTTTGGCTTCTTGTCAGGGAGTAAGAGAAGAGCTTGAAAGCAAACGTGATAAGATTGGGGAAACCAAAAGAGAAGTGTCATGGACAAGGTTGATAACTAAGGGATAAAGAAGAGGCCAGCATGGCAAATGGGGAAGAAATAATTCATCTCCTAGTCTGGTCCACCCTTGCCTTTATCCTTACTCCCAGGATGGTGTGCTAGTTACAGCAAGAAGCAGTCAGAGATCCCTGCCAGTGATAGAACACTGAACAGAAAAACCACAAACTACAGGATTTTCAATCTGGCCTGGGTTCTGAGTTCATTCTCTATGCTTCAAGGAGATATCTAGACCCAGGTTCAGAGTTTCAAAATCTTCACTTGAAGACTGGTTTCACCAGATGCTGTAAGTCAAACATTTTCTTCCTACAGTCAGTTATTGACATCAACATTTATTAGGCACCTACCATGTACTAGGCACTGTGCTAAGCATTAGGGATACAAAGAAAGGCAAAAGATAGCCGCTGCCCTCAAAGAGCTTGCAATCTAATGGGGGAAGAAAACACATAAAAGGGAGCTGAAAATCAGCAAAGTGAGTGATGGAGAAGTCCAGAGGAGTGCATCTGGGTGGGAAATGAAGAGATGTCTGGACCTCCTTAAATGGAGATTTTGGAAGGAGTTCTCTATGTTCCAATAAGAGGAAAGGAGGGAGGGGCCCCAGTGCAGAAGGTACTGAGGTAGATGCCAATTCTAAGGCTGAAGTGATCTTGGAGTATGAAGAGGTTTCTGGAGAGTTCCAGAGAGGACTAAACAAACCAAACTTTGTGTTCCCTAGAACTCTGGATTTGAAGCAACCCATCAGGGAGGCCTAGCCAGGTTTAGAAGTTCCAAGCACATAACTGTGCAGTACATACCTATTGTGTATTGTTTTATTGTTTCCATGCAAAGATTAAAATGCTATGTATAATTAGGCACGTTCTATGAGTTCCTGTGGGGAGCTGACTGTATTATGCCAAGATAACATGACTAGGAGAACTAGGGAAGAAATTGGCCCTTTCTCAGAACTATTCAGACTGAAGAAGTGTTTAACGTCTGGGTGAACATGGGGATCCCAGTTCCTCTTTCTTCCTGTGGAATAGGATCAAGATCCATACCACTTGGTGGTTAAACTTATATCACTACCCTCAATATATCCTATGTTCCAATCAAAGTGGTCTTTACTCTGACCCCCAAATAATCCAAATAAGTACTCTCTTACTTCTATGCCTTGGATCAAGCTGTACCCTATGTTTGTGATAACCTCCCTCTTTCTTCCTTAACTATTGAACTTCTCTTTTTAAGTTATTAAAAAAGTTTCAAATTCAATTTTACTTTATTTTCAGGTCAGCACTCTCTCCCTTCTACCTTCCTCTCCTCCCTATAGAGAAAGCAAGAAAAATTAAACTCATTGGGAGCATATATAATCAGGCAAAACAAATTTCTGCATTGACCATATTGCCTTTTTTTTTTTAAATGCTTCAATCTGCACTCTGAGTCTATCACCTTTCCATCCGGAGGTGGGTATCAGGTATCATTATAAGTTCTATAGAACTGTGGTTGGTTTAACTATTGAATTTCAACTTATACTTTCAAGCTGAAATCAAATGACACCTCCTCCATGAAGTCTTCCCTGATTCCCTTGATCGGTGATGGCCTTTCTCCTAACATGACATTCTCTCACATAACACTTTGCTTTATAACTCCATTGCATTCTTCAGCTGAAGGTATTCATTTTAATCACCTGTATATGTACCATTTCTCTCACATATTGGAAATTCTCTCAACAGGGATTTTCCTAAATTATAAAATGAGAGGGTTAGATTAGATGATCCTTTTGGTGTCTTCTGCCTCTAAAGTCTATGAAACACTTCCTAAAAAAAATGAAGTGCTAATTTTGTGCGGGGAGCTACTCTGGGTGTTGGGAAAATAATGTTTTTAATATTTCTTTTCAGAAATCAAAGCTATCAAAACAGTTACATGAAAAAATGTTTGAAATCACTAATAATTAGAAAAATGCAAATTAAAATAACTCTGAGGTACCATTTCACATCTATCAGATTGGCTAACATGGCATAAAAGGAAAATGATAAATGCTGGAGGGGATGAGGAAAAATAAGTATACTGGTGCACTGTTTGTAGAATTGTGAACTGGTCCAATAATTCTAGAGAATAATTTGGAACTATGCCCAAAGGACTTTAAAATTGTGCATACCTTTTGACCCAGCAATACCACTGGTTGGTTTGTATCCCAAAGAGATCAAAGAAAAAGGAAAAGGACTTATATGTACAAAAATATTTATCACAGCTCTTTTTGTGGTGACAAAGTAGTGGAAACTGAGGGGATGCCCATCGGTTGGGAAATGGCTGAACAAGTTGTGGTATATGAATGTGATGAAATACTATTGTGCTATAAGAAATGATGAGCAAGCTGACTTCAGAAAAACCTGGAAGGATTTACATAAACTGATACAAAATAAAGTGAGTAGAACCAGGAGAACATTGTACATAGCAAAAAGCAATATTATAACAGTGATCAGCTGTAAAGACTTAGCTATAAGACTGTGAGAAATACAATGATCTAAGAAAGTTCTAAAGCACTCATAATGAAATATGCTATCCATCCCCAGACAGAGAACTGATGAATTCTGCATAGAGACTGAAGTCTTTTTTCCTCTTTATTTATTATTTTCTTGCCTTTTTTTTTGCAACATGGCTAACATGAAAATATATTTTGCATGACTTCATATATATAATGGGTATCATATTGCTTGCCTTTCCAGTGGCTGGAGGAGGGATAGGAAGAAGGCAGTGAATTTGGAACTAAATAAAAAAGAATGTTAAAAAAGAAAAGAAAAATTCTTCTTTTCTTCATTTGTTTTGAGGTATGTATGCCCTAACACATGGTCAGTTTTTCTAAAGGTACTAAGCAGAGTTAAGCTATGTGTATGTTACTTTCTCTTCCCATTCAGTAACTATTATAAACTTGCTATTTCTCTCTATAGTTCACTTAGCTTTTCCTTTAAATATTTAGATGCTATGCCATTCAGTACATATATATTGGGTACTGATAGTTCTTTATCTATTGTGACTTTAAGCATAATGTGGTTTCCCTACTTATTTCTTTTAACCATGTCTATTTTTACTACTCTCTTGTCTGAGATCTTGATTACTACTCTTGCTTTTTTGAGTTTATCTGGAACATAATAAGTCCTGTTCCATCCCCTCACTTTAACTGTGTGTGAAATATTGATTTAAGTGTGTTTCTTCTAAAAAACATATTGCTGGATTCTGCTTTCTAATCCATTCCACTCTCCTCTTCTGTTTTGTGAGTGTTTTCATTTCATTCATGTTCCTGTTCACAATCAATATAATTATTGATTTTGATTTCCTTCCATCATATTTTCTTATATTTTTCCTTTTTTCCCCTCTCAGCTGTTTTTTTTTTTTTTTAACAAAGACAGTGGTAAAAGAGAGAGAATGTGATTAACACTAGTAATCTGTAATTTAAGTAGTCTGCTCCAGCTCCGGTGCAGATCATTATTATTGGTTATTATCTTTCTTTCCTTTTAATCTTCCTTTAACTATCCATCCTCCAAAGTTGAAGTTTGACTTATTTGTGTCTATTTCCCACCCTCCCCACTCCATTCTTCCTCTTAAATCTCCTTCTCCCTCCCATCTCTGCCTGTTTCCTAGATGAGTCTAATATATTTCTACACCAAACTTTGTGTTTCTGTATGTGGTGTATGTGTATGAGTGCACACTCTTGTTTGTGTGTGTGTGTGTGTGTGTGTGTGTCTGAGAGACAGAGAGAGAGAGAGAGAGAGAGAGAGAGAGAGAGAGAGAGAGAGA